>NC_137983.1:45577560-45697560 GCF_963924665.1 Micromys minutus | reverse complement strand
GATGGAGACAGTGGTGGAGACAGTGATGGAGACAGTGATGGAGACAGAGATGGAAACAGTGATGGAGACAGTGAGGGAGACAGTGATGGAGTCAGTGAAGGAGACTGAGATGGAGACAGTGATGGAGACAGTGAGGGAGACAGTGATGGAGACAGTGATTGAGACAGTGAAGGAGACAGTGATGGAGACAGTGATGGAGTCAGTGATGGAGACAGTGATGGAGTCAGTGAGGGAGACAGTGATGGAGACAGTGATGGAGACAGTGAGGGAGACAGAGATGGAGACAGTGAGGGAGACAGAGATGGAGACAGTGGTGGAGACAGTGATGGAGACAGTGATGGAGACAGAGATGGAGACAGTGATGGAGACAGTGAGGGAGACAGTGATGGAGTCAGTGAGGGAGACAGAGATGGAGACAGTGATGGAGACAGTGAGGGAGACAGTGATGGAGACAGTGATGGAGACAGTGAAGGAGACAGTGATGGAGACAGTGATGGAGACAGTGATGGAGTCAGTGATTGAGAAAGTGATGGAGACAGTGATGGAGACTCTGAAGGAGACAGTGAAGGAGAAAGTGATGGAGACAGTGATGGAGACAGTGATGGAGACAGAGATGGAGACAGTGATGGAGACAGTGATGGAGACAGTGATGGAGTCAGTGAAGGAGACAGTGGAGGAGACAGTGAAGGAGACAGTGATGGAGACAGTGATGGAGACAGTGATGGAGACAGTGATGGAGTCAGTGAGGGAGACAGTGATGGAGACAGTGATGGAGACAATGATGGAGACTGTGAGGGAGACAGTAATAGAGACAGTGGAGACAATGAAGGGCAACGTGGAAAGGCACTGACTGGCATTTGCATCTGAGGAAGTTTGCAGGAGGAAAGAGATGGTGATTGGGAGATAAGTGGTTAAAGGGGATACTATAATCCTAGAATGGATGACAGGGAATGAGGGGGAGCTAGCTAGTCCACATGGGGTGCAGGAGTAGGGTAGGGAAGAGGCAGGTGGCTCCGTGCAGCTGCCTTATGTTGTGTTGTGTGAAGGAAAGTGAGACAGGAGAACTTGCGTAGGTTGTTTTTCACGAGTGTCCCGTTGGGTGCCAAGGACTGTCTTCTCTGCCTGTGACCTGAGACATGGATCTGGGAGCCTGTGTGCAGATATGACCTGGAGCTGTGAGCAGGAGGAAGTGCCTTCTGGGTGTCCTTTAAGCACCTGGTTGAGCCCTGTGCCTGGTCCTGCAGGGTACTGAGGTTCAGGTTTTCATTTAGCCTCAGGCCAGGTGGGCATGTGACAGTCTCTATGGAGCCGGCTGGAAATGGGGCTGAGATGTGAGCCCTGCTAGGCTCCATGCATACCCAGCCAATAGTTACTTCCCAGAGAAAGGTCAACTTAGAGACAGCCATGGCCCACAAAAACCCAACAGGACTTTTAAAGTGTGGGGCTTGCAGAACTTATGGCCTCTTCATAACATGTTGTATCCCCCTGAGAGCAAAACACTTCAGGGTCCATGACCAAGATCTTCCTGTGGTGTGTCTGGAGTCAAATATGAGCTACTCACAGGCATAGAGTTCCTCTGTGAATGTCCTCCTTGCCAAAACTTTTAACAGAATATTGGCCCCAGTTAACTGTAACTTGGGCATTTTTAGTTTCATAAATCCAGAATCCCTAGATGAATTAAGCAGAGGAAATCCATTGATCCAAAGCTCGAAGAATGCTTGGGAGGCCAGAAAGTTCTGGAGAGGAGAACCCAGCCGAGAGGCTATGCTTGGTTGATGGGGCAGCAGAAATAGAAGCAGGGAGATAGACTAGATCTCTAAGGGCCTTCAGGCTTCCAAGAGAAGTCACAGAAGGTTACTATTGACCGCCATAGTTTGTTCTTCCTTCCTTTTGCTAGTGGGCTGGCCATCCCTCCAAGCCTTCTGTGCTGGGGTGGGGAAGAAGAGAGTTACTTAGATTGTGAAATATGTATCAGGAAACACCTTCAGAAACCCCGTGGGGTTGGTCAGTGTGGTAGTTTGTATGTGCTTGGTTCAGGAAGTGGCACTATTAGGAAATATGGCCTTGTTGGAGCAGGTGTGGCCTTGATGAAGGAAATATGTCACTGTGGGGTGGACTTTGAGACCTCCTCCTAAGCAACTTGGGAGCCAGTCTTCCTTCTGCCTTTGGTTCAAGATATAGAACTTTCAGCTCCTCTAGTCCCATGTTTGCCATGCTTCCCACCTTGAAGATAATGGACTGAACCTCTGAACCTGTAAGCCAGCCTTTATTAAATGTTGTCCTTTATAAGCGTTACCTTGGTCATGGTGTCTGTTCACAGCAATGGAAACCCTAACTAGTAGGACTAATTAGTAGGAGCCCCTGGAAGGAGACAGACAACCAGAATGATATCCTCTCTTTTCCTCATGTAAGGCTCTTACTCTTTTGCTGCCATGTAAGGCTCCAGGAAGCATTGGCCATGAAGATGTGGTCTTTTTTCTCCTTCCTCTCTGTGCTAATCCCTCTGAGAGAGCAACTGTTTAGAACCCCACACACACCTATTTGATTGACCTCAGTTACTGTGGCAGAGGTGAAACACTTTATAGTGAAGCTGGAACGTGGTCATGAGATGATAAATTCTCTGCTGTTTTTACCCATGGTACATAGTGAAGGAACAAACACTACTGATCAGGCCACACGGCTGACAGGCTGAGTTCTTTCAGTGTCACTGGTGTCCAAAGGCCACACCAGTGGGAGGTGGCAGCTCTCTGAATACTGGCTGCTGTCTCACTGACCTCTGTAGAAGTTGCCCTTGGCCCCGTGGGACTAGCAAACAGTGTGTTGGGCATTGTAAATATGTCTTATCACAGATTTTCTTCATAGATGATCCAATGGGAGAAATAGTATTCCAATCCCGAGATTCGGGTTTGGTGGGGAGCGGTACTCTTAGATGTAAAGATGGCTCTACGTGGACACTTGGTAAGCAGAGACTGAGTTCTGTGAGACCGAGACCAACCAGGGTTACGTGAAACCCTGTCTCAAAACCCAAACCAAACCAAACCAAACCATCCCTCCCAAATTACAATGTACCCTTAACTGTAAACAGATTTTGAAAGGGTTGTCATTGTCTCTCCAGGTAAAGGTGGTTTCGGAGCTATGTCTCCGGCTGTGAGGTGGCTCAGTAGATGAGCCTGGAGATCTGAGTCCCATGAATGGGAGCCACTTAAATTAGGAATCTTATGACCACCACAAGTGCAGGATGGCTTGTGCACACCTACACACCACCCACCTCCCCAAACCCCTCTGCCTTTGTCAAACTTGGTAACTGTCCTCCTAGGCACTTTGTGCATGTAAATATTGATGTACGGGCCAAAACGGACTACAAAATGCAATGCTAAGTAATGTAGTTGTTTTCTGCATTAACGATGAACTCGCATCAACCTTGTTGGCCTTAAACCATGTTTCTACAGTCTTAGCTCTGGGTTGCTTAAGGCTTGACTGGAACAGTGGGTTGACTAGTGAGAGCCCAGTAAGCTCTGCTGAGCATGAATTGAGTGGACACAAGGCTGAACTGACATTTGTTCTACAGCAGCGGCATCCTGAGTGGCCGATCTATGGGCAGCACTTTCTTCCTTTTTCTTTTTTGTTTGTTTGTTTGTTTTTTTCTTTTGAGACAGGGTCTCTCTATGTAGCCCTGGCTGTCGTAGAACTTGATATGTAGGTCAAGTTGGCCTTGAACTCACAGAGCTCCTCCTGTCTCTGTTTCCCTAGTGCTGGGATTAAAGGTGTACACCACACCATGCCTGGCAACTTCAAATTTCTTTGATAATGTAAATAGATTCTCATAATGCAAATTTAAACTTAGTGACATTTACATTTTAACAGTATAGAACTATAGTTTTCTTTATGGTGGGTTTTTTTTTTTTTTTCCTGCTCAATGTCCAGAATTTTTTTTCTGTCTATTGCTGTCCCCCTTCATTGTTTTAAAATAAATGTTCTCACTTAAAAAATAAACAAACACCTCCCCAGACCTTTGGCAAGTTGGGCATAATGCATGTGCTAGGGTTGGAGCCCAAGACTTTGAGCATCCAAGGCTGGTGTTAGCTACCAAGTCACAACCTATTCTGCGTCTATGCTTTTGAGAGTAGAGCTTGCTATTCCCTAGCCTTCTGTCTGCTCCAGGCTGTTAGAGAAGATGAACCACCAATTCTATGTTAAGCACAGAGTAAGGGACATGGTGAGTCTTTCTACTCACTCACAGCACGGGGCTGGGAGTTGCCCTCGCCTTTGATGTCCCATTGGCCTATGTCTGTCCCAGATCTTTTTGTGACAGGGATCTGTGCTGATTCACCCTGATCCTGTGACACAGTTTGTTAATAAGGAAACCAAAGCTCCGGAGGTTGAATAGCCTGGTCTAGGCTGATGATAGATCCTCTGCTTCATACATGCTAGGCAAACTGTACTCCCAACCTGAGTTTCCTAAGACCGCACGCTTTACTAAAATAAAAATGACAAAGGAATTGGTGGACCAGGCCATGGCTGAGAGGTGACATCTGCCTTCAGTCTCCAGACACCAACCAGCCTTGGGGAGTTCCCGTGGTTACCCTCTATGCAGAGGATTTAGTGTTACTCTAGAATTCTGTACAGTGCACGGATTTGGTCATCTCAGTTGAACTTGGTGAAGTCTGATGGCCCTGGGGTTAAGGATATAAAAGGCCAATGGCCCCACATAAGAATTGCAGCTAAACAAAGAGCAGGGTGAGGATTCCCTCACCAAAGCTGTGTCTATCACACAGGATGGCAAACTGCAGTTCCCCGCACAGGCAAGTTTTTCAATGTTTACTGCATGGACCCTGGGTTATCTCTTCATTCTCTGAGTGTATAGTAGGGTTACACTTTGCAGTGCTCACAAATGCACTGTTTTTATAAGGCACAGCTTGGAGCAGACTATCCAGGATTATAACAGAACGAAAGCACCCCATCTACTGCTGCCCAGCCTGGAGAAGAGCCTCATTCAGACATGCTTGTCTACTGCGGCCCAGTTCAGGAACGGTGTGGTAATGCTCCCCAAGCTTGGTTGCTTCTACTTCTCCAGTTGGAACTATCAGAGATCCTGTCTTCCTTTAGGTCCTCGAGGGCCTTGGCTCCTGTGGATTTCCTGACGAAGAGAGGGTACAGAGGCCCCTAGTACTGTTTCTGTCTCTCACTGCAATGTTTCTTGGTTGAGATAGTTAATTGTGATAACTTGGGGAGACCAAGAACCCCTGAGAGGTTAATAAAGCGCACTTTCTAATATGCCGAGTGCATTTCCAGAAGACTAAATCATAAGAATCTGACCTAATAAGTGGATTAATCCACTAATGGGCTCAATATTTGACAGGCTATTGTGAGGTGGAGGTGGGACCTGGTTGGCGGAAATAGGTCATAAAGGTCAACGGGGGTTTGAGGGTTGTGTTTCACTCCAGTGCTTTCCTCTTGTGTCTCCATTGTCCTTCCTGTTTGCTATGATGTGAATTTTGCTGCCTTGCCTTCCCCACCATTATAGGCAGAAACCTCTAAAACCAAGACTAAAGCAAGTCTTTCTTTCCATATGTTGTTTCCATTCATAACGATAAAGAAAAGCTTTACGACCCAAGGGAAGGGATTCTAAGATAATAGAACTTTTGTAAAGCAGCAGTTGGACCCTGTGCCAACCGAGTGAGGGTGTTCTGTCTGTGTTACAGTTTGCTGTTGGCAGCTTTGTCCCATGGCTTTGGAGGCCTGCTCACTTGATCTCCAGTGGTGTTCCTAGTGACACACAGCTCCTGGAAAGCCTGTCCAGTTTCACATCACTCCCTGGGGTACCCTAAGATGGTTTACCTATTGGCTTCTCCCATATTTGGAGAAGATGCTGACTGTAAAGACATTTCCCATCGATGTATCTCCATTTTCAGGTACCTCTTTGTAGCAACTCTCACAGAAACCATATAATTTGGGGATACCTTATGAACCCCACAGTTTTCAGAATTGAAGCCTGAGGTTCAGAGGGGTTAAGAACCTTCTCAGGAATTACCTTACTACCATAATCTACCACCTGGAGCGCAGCCCTTAGCACCTGGACACCCCGCAGACACACCTGTTAGTGTTGATTGCCTGCTGGTCTTAGCTGTGCCTTAACTGCACCATTCCCTGGGAAGAGCTGACCTGGCATTTCTTGGTAAATTGGAGCGCCAGTGAACCCCAGGCACAGAGCTGGGCAAAAACCAGGGTAGGATTACACAATTTTCTCAGACACAGCATCCAGGCAGGGGAGGTCTGTCCAACATAAAGCATAAATCTTGAGCTATTCTTGGCCTGCAAAGACAAGATTATAATGATCTGACTCCTCTGGGCTTTGGAAATCTAGCAGAGTTTTAAAATGTCCGTCAAGAATACTGACTCCTACTTCCAAACCAGGGCCCTCCCTCTCTTTTATCTCATTAATGTTTGAGCATATTCATCCTGTAGCCTTCTTTCCTGCCGAAGGGAGAGTTTGGAAGGATGCCCCTTATTTTCCCTTCCCTCTCTGCATAGGGCTCTCTCCTCACTTATGAGAGCCAATCCACGGCGTAAGAGGTCTGCGGGAGGGTGGCAGTTTTCTTAACAACTCAGACAGTGGTACATCAGTGTGTTTGGCTGGTTGGGGGTCAGTAAAACCTGTCAAACTGCTTCTGTTTGACTCAGCAGAGAAACACTGATGAGACTTCCAAAGCTCTAGACCCTTGGAAGTGGGAAGACAGGCAGCCTCTAGTCCTGTACTGTACCCACTGTGCAGAGAGTTTAATTCTTGGCAACACCAGCCCAGGAAGAAATCAATGAATCGATAAGTATTTATCGAGTGCATAGTCTGCAACTGTCAAAAAAAGAAGCCATTAATGCAATATGGATCTAAGAAACTTGACTCTTGTCAGTGAGCCAAGGCCTGGGAAAATTCTCGAAGGTGCCATTGGGTCTATTCTCCTGCCCGTCATCCCAAGGGCTTTCCTTTCCCATCATGCTTCCTCCTCTTCTTTCTTTCTTTCTTTTCTTTGTCCCATTGTTGAGCAGGGCGCCACTCTAGCCTAGTCTGGTGGTCTGTCCAGTGTTCTTGTCTCTGTCTCTTGAACACTGTTGTCTGATTCCTAAGTCTTGCTTACCCCCCTCACTAGAAACAACACTTTTTTTTTTGCTCTGTTGGTTTTTATGCTGCAGCAGAGCTGTTTAGAGAACAGGCTCATAGCCTCGTTTCTATCAATGACCATTTAACCTAGAATTTCTGCACTCTAGGGACTCTCTGAATAACTCTCCATAAAGTTCCCTTGAAATTAAAGTAAAATGTCCTCGTGCACATTTTCCCTGGGAGAGGGAAGAGATCCATGGCTTTTATCAAAGATATCTACAACAACAATAATAATAATAACAACAACAACAACACTTGAAGGTTTCCCACTCAGAAAAGAAAAAAGATTTCAAAGAAAATTGCCTGTGGGCCCCTGATGGAAAGACCATTGTGGGTGCTTGCCATTGAGATTTCTAATGCTAGGGAGCATGTAGGCAGAAGTTCTCTTGTGCCCTTTGGCTCTGAACGTATGCAGACTGCAGTTTCTAAGCCCACTCTACACTGGGTGATGAGCTATGACAGAGATAGATGGTCCAGGAGCCACTTGCCAAGGACAGATTCTGAGTGTGGTCCTGTTCCCCCAGCGTTAATGCAGTCTGGTGTTTTTGCTGATGCCAGGAGAGAGTAGGGCAGGAAGCAATCAGGCTGCAGGGCACACGCTGAGTACATGGCTCTCACCGCCAGGTAATCCACAGGACCGTCATGGTCACTGTGACGGAAGCAATGGCCTATCCTGAGTTGGCAGAGGCGTTCTTCCTGACTTCGAGTCCTCCAAGTAATTGCCAATGTGGCTGAAAAAACAAATAGATCCCAAGCTTCCCCCGCGGTTTCCTCCACACATAAAGCGCCCTCCCTTTTGAATTGACCAGGCCTTGTGCAACAGACTCTCTGACTCCGTTCTCTAAGATGTTAGCCACAGGCAGATGGTGGCTGTGTTGTAGTGCCGCAATTTCTACGTGGGCACATTCTAAGGAGGTGTGTGGGGGCTTTGGAGACTTTATTCACCATTAAAAAAAGTAAATGGGCCCAGAAATGACCAGGATTCCCAAGTGTTTCATGTCGGTTTGACTTTGGTAGTTTAGCCCTTTTGTTTCTCACATCAGTGAATCTCATTCATGTATTTAATTAGTCATCCACTTGTCCACTGATATATATGTAGTCATATATACAGTCAGCCAAACATCTATTTGTCCACCCATCCATTCAGATATCTATGTGTTCCTCTGTTACCTGCCCATCTAAGTAAGATATCTATCTTGCCTATTAGCTGGGGGAGGGGTAATGAATGTGGCTCTGGGTCCAGAGCAGTGTTCCTCAGTCTGGATGCGCATGTGAGTAATCCAGGAATTTTGTTACAAAGTCTAAGTTATGTTTCTACCTCTGTCTCTTGAATGCTGTTATCTATAATGTCTTCTTCTTTTTTAAACAAATCTTTTTTTAATATTTATTTATTTATTTTATGTATATAAGTAGCTGTCTTCAGACACACCAGAAGAGGACATCAGATCCCATTACAGATGGTTGTGAGCCACCATGTAGTTGCTGGGAATTGAACTCAGGACCTTTAGAAGAGCAGCCAGTGCTCTTAACCGCTGAGTCACTTCTCCAGCCCTTTAACTTCTAACTCTTGCTTACCTCTCTCACTAGAAACAACTCTATTTTTTTTTTTCTGTTGGTGTTAGTGTGCAGTGGGGCTGTTTAGAGAAAAGACACAGAACCTCATTTCTATGTGAGGAACAGGGCTATGTGTTCTGCATTTTTATCACTTAAAACTGACTTTATATGTGTGTGTATATGTGTCACATGATTCATGTGGTAGTGAGAGGCCTAACCTACTTCATCTTGGGAGCAGCCTCCATATTAAGAGAAACTGGACCCATAGCTGAACCTAAGCTGCACCCAGGTACCAGGATGGACCCCATGGCCTGTCCTTGGCTCCTACCCTAGAGTTACTCCCTAGCTACTTCCTAGCAATGGTCAATTGAAGATTAGTCTGATTGTTTCAGGTGTACTTTCAGACTGTTTGTGATTGTTCATGGTTTTGCCTCAGAGCACCCACCCATCGGCTTACAATTGTCATACAATGAGCTGCTTGCTAGGCTGAAATCCCTGCCATTTCCTATAAAACCTCATCCTGCTGGGAGCTCTCCCAGCTTCGCCCTCCTGTTCTGCTGTGGAGATGAAGGTGTTGCCCACGCTTGAGCAAAAATACAGACCCAAGCGTTAGTGTCTCGAAGTCAGCTCCTTGGTGGTCTTTTGGGGTTCACGAACCCTTTCTGGCAACATGCCAGAGCTGGGTCTCTCCTACCGTGTGGCTCCTTGGGATCAGACCCAGGCCGCTGGGCTTGGCAAGCACCTTTACGCCCTGAGCCACGTCACCCGCACCTGCTCTGCATTTTTAGGGTACGGGGAGATGGCAGTGATAGAGATTTCTAGATCAATTAGACCACTTTGAGGAGACAGGCGGGGTGGAGCCCGTCACGTTCCTTCACCTCAGCACTGCTGAGTGAACCCGGTCATGTTATACAGCCTCCATGAGAAGCCATTTTCCAAATGCAGATGGCTCTTCTCAGACAGAATCTTTGTCATCGAAAGCTGTCCTCTGTCGGGCCCCATCAATTAGGTGACGTGAGAGTGGGGGTTCCGCTCGGGATCTTCTAACTCAGTAGCTGCCCTGGTGGGACTGGGGATGAAGTGAAGCTGGATCAATGCCAGAAGATTCTAGATGCCTAGCCAGAGCAGGTGGCCACACAGTGACTCTCATTTTCATCTTCCAGCTCTTATATGAAAGATGCTTTTCTTGTGAGAGGGCTTGGAACCTACCACACCACCCATCAAAGGGGCAGAAACCCTCAACCTGGAGGTGTGGCTTTGCTATTTGACTAACCGGTGAGACAGGAAGCCATAGTGACATTAAGCCTGTGACCCAAGAATAAACACTCCGTTAGCCTGATAAGGAAAAGCATTTCTGTTTCTGTCGATCACAGTAACCCTTCATTAGCTACTAAATACCTGAAGTGAGGCAGGGCCCCAACGAGTTCACGCCCATTTTTCCACAGACGGGTTATTTGGTGGTAAGGGTGGAGCGGGAGGGATCACATTTTGAGAAGAAAGGCTATTAAAATTAAAACAGGCTTGCGTTTTCAAAAGTAGCTCATCGATAAAGCCTACAGCAAATCAATACTGGCATTTTAAGTTGAAAAATTGCCCAAAGGAGGCAAAGCCTTGGATGTCCAGGCCCCAGAACAACTCGAGCATTGCCTATCAACCTCGTCAGAGCACTTTTGAGTTTGCAGTCTTGCCTCTCTGTGTTGCCTTCGCAATGCAGAAATTTCCAGAGTTTACTTGGCGTGTACAGAAAAGTCACCGTAAGTAAAGATGCCAGAACATTTTTTTAGAGTAAATCATTTATTTTTTTCCAGCAAACCCCAACTCTTTTTGGCATGTTAGTATCAGGAACAAAGCCAAAAAAAAAAAAAAAAAAAAAAAAAAAGCACTGTTTTGTTCTCATAAATTGACAACAGTCATGTTCCTAAAAAGTCGAGCGCCAAAGGAATTTTTGGAAATTGAGTCGCATTCTTAAATGTACCAGGGAAATCCCTCAGTTGTAAAAAAAAAAAAAAAAAAAAAAAAAAAAAAAAAAAAAAAAAGCTGGCTGCCTTTTGCCTGATTAAATTCTTTGCCTCTCTTACTCTTTCCATTTGAAGCTATTCTGGATTTTCTTATGTTGAATGTGCTAAAAATAGGGACCACCTATGGACCAGGACTGGAGGACAGTGAGTCCACATGTCCACATCACCACTGGCTGGGAGGCCGAGAGGACATTTGTGAGAATCAAGCCAGATGGAAGGAAGATTGCAGTGTTCAGGGAGGCCCTTCAGATACTGGTCCCTGCCTCAACCAACATGGCTGTCTCATAAGCCATCGGTTCCCATGAGCCCAGGCTCTCCACATTTCCCTAGCAGAGGCTAGCCCTAAAACAAGATTTACAGGGCAACAAAAGCTGCTGGGTACATGGGGGCTGCTCTAGGACACGCTATTGGCACAGAGCCCCTCACCAGGTAACCTGTAGTTCCCCTGACACGCCTTCTCCCATTCAGCTCTTACGTCCACATTGGGCCATGATGAATCACGCTGTGAGCTCGTGGGTGGCTTTCGTTTCTGAGAGTTCACACAGGACGCAGTGGCCTCACTGTGCAGAAAGAGCAGTTGGAGAGGCCAGGACATCAGGGATGAGGCTATCTAGTTCATTTTCTTAGAAAGTTGTGTTTATTTTGGGGTGACATATGCACCTCTGCCCTTCTGTGGAAGTCAGAAGACAGCCATCAAGAGTCAGTTCTCTTCTACTGTGGAGACCCCATGTTGTCATTCTTGGCAACTTTACCCACTGAGCCATCTTGCAGGCTTGCTGTCTAGGTTTCGTGTTCTCTTCTAGGCAAATGGATAGCAGTAACTTGGGGCACTCAGCTTCCTTTCTGACCCAGGGTCCGCTTTGTGGTTCCTGATGTGTAACAACCTTGTCCTTTATATACTTAAACTTCCAACTCTGCCTGACTCTGTCTTCCCAGCTAGGCATCTGAACTTGTGTGAGTCTGCTTTCTGTCTTCATGACAAAATACTGAGAAAACTCATAAGGAGAAAATTTACATTATATTAATTATAATATAACATAATACATATTATATAATTAATATAATATAATGTTAATTTATTATAGTATAATTTAATATATTTTAATATACATCAATTATTACATAAACATAATTATGTAATATATAGTATACAATACTAGCATTATAATAAATTATATATTATATTTTATAAAATAATATATAATATTTATATTATAATAGAATTATAATTAAATTTATATAATTGTATATATTATAGTAAGATATAATATAATATTATGTTATATATAACATATATTTGATATGTATAGATACGCATATTTACACGTATATATTGGTTCTGGGTTTCTACCCATGGTTGCCTAGCTCTGTTACCTTTGGGCCTGAAGGAGTTGAGTACATCATGATGTGGTAGGTTGCAGTGGACAGTACTCACCTCCCAATAGTCAAGAGGGAGAAAAGGGGAAGGGGCTGGAAGAGCAAAATCCCCTCCAATGCCCTACTCACAAGTGACCTAAGTTTTTATCACTAGTCCTCACCTCATAAGGTTGCACTATCTCTCAGTAGTACACAGGATGGCGGTTAATCCTTCTGCATGGGCTTTGGAAGATGGGAATGTTCAGTGAGGATATAGACCATAGTAGGTCTCAGAACCAACCGGCTGTTCTACCTTAATATGTCCCGATTCATAGGTCTTCTCAGCAGTGAACAGGAAGAGTGATGATCCAGCTCCTTCCACTCTGAAAAGGAAGAGTTATGGAGAGCTCCGGATGTGTTGGTTGCAGCTCCTGGAGCTGAGGAGGACCCTGTAAGGCTGGAGAGTGGCTGAGCTGTGGGGGCACTTGTAGTTTCAGGAGCTTTCTGTACCTTTGTGTGGGGAACCATCTGCAGGGGCAGGGGGAGTGGAGTAGGTCGACCATATTCTCCAGCATGGATTGAGGCTGGAACTCTGTATCCTTTTGTGCTGATTTCACCTTAAGAGACCCCTGCATCTAGATCTGAAGATTTAGATGATGTCTGCAGGGTGCTGTGTGGCCAGCACTACCCGCTCAGCAACTCCCTTTTCTCTGCTTTTACTCGGGGCCTGGTGAGATTGGGTTTTAAATAGACCATCTCAGAGTGAAGTTCTAAACTCTGGGACTGTCAGCCCCAGACCTGGATCAGAGAGGCAAATTTTGTAGGACTTGGGGATCCAGCCATGGGCAACTGCTCTCCTGCTCCCAAACCACAGCCTGGTGTAAAATGGAGATAATCCCTGGCTCTTTGTGTAGAAGGCACAGAGGCAAGTTGGTTACATAAGCTGACCCCACGGGAGCAGTACATTCAGATGTCAGATGTTTGTGTGATCTAGTCATGCTTTCAAAAGGAATGAGATGAAGATGACTTCGTTTACCCCAAAGGAGTACGTTCAAGACAACATTCAGTGTCCTGAATGGTTTTATGAGCTGTTGATGACACTGGACAATCTTAGGGCAGGGGACAGACTCTCCCTGACTAGGTAGTGGGCTGAGTGGTAGCTGCTGGAGAAGAGGGGCCAGGACCTCATCCCAGAATGAATGCTGTAGAGTTAAAGTGTGAATTCCTCATGCTTAGTACCTTCCTTTTATTTTATAATAAAATAAAAGACATTTATATTTTAGCCAAGATCATGTCAAGATTATACCTCATTTGTAAGAAGTTGCTCTGGGGTAGGAACTTGATGTTTGTGTGTAGAGAAGCATTGGATGCTTTAAGAGAATGCTTGCCTTATGTATTTGTTGCAAAACAGTGCATACTGTAGTTCTGTCTCTTAAAGAAAATAATAACTCAGATAGGTATTCATGGAGAGTGTATGCACACAAATTAGATATACAGAGGTGTGTTTTCTTTCAATTGCTGTTATAAAACACCATGACCAAAAGCAACTTGGGGAGGAAGGGGTTTATTTTAGCTTATAGTTGTAGTCACCATAAATGGAAGTCAGGGCAAAAACTCAAGGCAGGAATCTGGAGGCAGGAACTGAGGCAGAGGACATGGTGGTAGAGCTCTGCTTACTGGCTTGCTTTTCCTGGCTTACTCTGTTTGCTTTCCAATACAACCTATGACCACCTGCCCAGCGGTGGCACTGCCCAACATGAGCTGAGCCCTCCCACATCAATTATGAATGAAGAAAAGACCCTGCAGGTTTGCCTATAGGCATGTTGTCAAGTGAGGTTCTTCCTATACAACTGTAGCTTGTGTTAAGCTGACAAAACAAAACAAAACTGACCAACACACCAGGTATGTTGTGCTTGCCTGTAATCCCAGCACCTGAGAGGTGGAGGCAGAAACTAAACTAAACTGCATCATTAGTAACTTGGGGGAGATTGTGCTAGGTTTTCTCTGCAATATTTCCATATTGCACAGGAAGAGCAGAGGCTGTGTTCTCCAAATCTCCTCTTATCCTCAGTGACCTGTCATGGGATTGATGTGGGAAGCTCGGAAGTTCTTAGTCCAGTCCTGACTCCTGGAGCTCAGTCAGTAACCATCCATAGCTTTGCACAGTGGCAGTATCATAGCCAACGAGGTTTATCCGAGGCGTGATTATTGCTAATTGAAAAATTTTCCCAGTAACCATGCATGCCATCCCTTCATTAGAGACGCCAAGGAAGATAGTATTCTCAGCCTCCTTTGCATCTGTCTTGTAACTAGCTCTGTCCAGTGAACTTCGTGGGGTGATATGATATTGGAGCAGGTACCATTTCATTCCTTCAGGCAAACAGAGATAACAGTGTCCACAGGACATAGAACTTGGGAAGCCTGCTGGCTCACATGGAGCTGTGACATATACAGGAAACAGCTTGTTGATGTTTTAAAAAATATTTATTTAGTTATTGTATACGAGTACACTGTAGCTGTCTTCAGACACACCAGAAGAGGACATTGGATCCCATTACAGATGGTTGTGAGCCACCGTGTGGTTACTTGGATTTGAACTCAGAACCTCTGGAAGAACAGTCAGTGCTCTAACCACTGAGCCATCTCTCCAGCCCCCAGCTTGTTGTTCTTTTGGTGTATGTGGGGGGGGGGGTGTGCGGCTCATAGGTTATTAATCTAGGTTTATTTAATTACCTGTCATATTTTCTCTTCTGCTTTTGAGTTTGTGGTTCAGTCCTTCAACCATCTAAATCTCAGTCTCTTCCATCTACCGTGGGAAAATCACATGATTTAGTCATTTGCAACCTCAGGTGGTTGTGTGTAAAAACCAGAGGGAGATAGATTATGAAGCCACAAGGTGAGCACTGAGGGCCGGCGAGAACCCTTAGGTCTTATGGCCCTAGATAAGGAACTATAGGAGGGTGTGGCTTAATCGTTTGCAGGGTGGGTGTGGCTTGCCTAGAATACCTGCCACTGCTTCTCCAATTGCAGTAGGACCCGAGGTTAGGCAAGGATGGATTCCTGGGATCAGTTCACTGCTGGTAGGAACTGGCTGTGTTTTTCAGACTGGCCATTGTCCACACCGACACAAAAATGTGCATGGTAAGCAGTAATTAAGAAGTGCTTTGCCCTTGGTCTTTGTTCCTGGGATGGATGCCAAGGGCTGCCTGCCTGCAAGAGTGGCTCAGATAAGGACAGGTGACATGCACCTGCACATGTTTGCACTTGTTCCTGGTCCTGCCATCTAGCACACCTTTTTGAGGGTGAGCATTGCTGGAAAGGGCCTCATGGGGCACAGTAAGAAATCTGCCCACTGAATCAGTGTGCTAGTAGGAAGGCCAACATGGCCCTTGGAAGATCACTGGCTTAGAGGCAGGATGCTTACACTTAGCAAACCTGGCCATGCTACAGCCCTCTTCTGAGTTTTATTCTCTGTGAAAAGGTTTTGTAAGTGTGGCCTTGTTTGTCCAATCAGAGATGCTGAGGATACTGTGTTATCCATCACTGCACTCATGGGGTTTCCAGTTATCATGAGTCTCAAGCCTTGCAGTCTGCAGAGAACCACCCAGGAATTAAATTAAAGAGAAGTGGGGGAGTACGGAACAAAAGTAGACTTTGGGTGACCCTGCCACACAAATACGTTGCACATCTCTGTGTAATCTATGTACCAACACGTACTTCTGCATATGGAAGCTTAAAAATGTTTTGGTATTTAGGAAAGCAGTGGGAGGGAAGAGAGCACCAGATGGGAAGGAGCAGAAAGACACATCTCCTTTCCATTACTGGTGGTCAGACAATCTTGCTGGAAGGCATAATTTATGCACACCTATTCAAATGAGCTGCTTTCCTGGAGTTTGCCATGTCTCCTGTCCCCACTAACAGAGCTAGCAAAAAGGAGCGACTCACCATTTCACTAGTCAGAGCTCTCTAACCCCAGATATCTTCTCCCCCTCCCCCTCCCCCGCAGATCTTTGGTTGCCCCATCACGTTGCAAAGCAAGCACCTTTTCCAAATTAAGAGACAAACACTACCAGTGAGCTGCATAAAAGTGCCCGCTTGCCCCCTGCGACTCTGGGCAGCCAAAGGCACAGGCTCTGGCCTTAGACATGCAGCAGATGCAGGAGGCTCACTCAGAAAGAGTGGTCTTCAGTTCCTTTAACACCTCTCTTTGGACCAAGAAATGCCATCTCCTGTAGTCTAAAGCAGAACCGATCGTTTAATAAAGAACCTGACATTTATTCACGGCTCACACTTTTCAATCCTGCTAAAAAACCAGTCTTTTCCCTGATGCGTGGTTCTTCTGTCTCTTTTGGAGGTAGTTCCGTACTTGGATCTTGGAAATCTAGGCTTGTGAGGCTCAGTAGTGTGGCTGAGGTCAAAACAGGATGAAACACACATTCAAGCCAAGGTCATCATTCCTTGCTCACGCCTGAGCTTGGATGATATACCTCACATGCCACTTTACAGTTTCCTTTGGGAAGGGGGATTTTGTGCTGGCGCGATGGCCCAGCAGGCAGAGGTGCTTGCATGAAGACATGACAATTCGAGTTCAGTTCCCAGATCATAAAACGTGCAAGAGAAACCAACTCCTAAGAGTTATTCTCTGATTTCCATGGGTATACACGCATACTCTCTCTCTCTCTCTCTCTCTCTCTCTCTCTCTCTCTCTCTCTCTCTCTCACACACACACACACACACACACACGAAAGGAGGAGAGAGAGGACAAAATTATGTAACTCAACACTATTGAGAAGACACTTCAATGCTCCTTACTTTGATGTTCATGTTTAAATCCGAGTGTGTGCTGCCATTTTCTTAAGAAATTCCAATTTTGCTTCAACCTGATTTGTTCTGGGAGTCATTTATGCAGAATGTTGGCAACTGGATAGAAACGGAGTTCCTAAGTGTGTGTGTGTGTGTGTGTGTGTGTGTGTGTGTGTGTGTGTGTGTGTGAATTCCCCCACACTACAGCTGGCAGGGTTGGGTTCTGTTTCCCACTGTTTCCATTCATGATTGCCTATATCCAACCAGATTGTTGGAAGCTTGCTGGTTTTATGTCAACCTGGTACAAGCCAGAGTCATTTGAAAGGAGAGAGTCTCAACTAAGAAGATGCCTCTGTAAGATCCAACTGTAGGCAAACCTGTAAGACATTTTCTTAATGGAGGAAGAACCAGCCCATTGTGAGTGGGGTCATCTCTGGTTGGTGGTTCTGGGTTCTATAAGAAAAACTGAGCAAACCATGAGGAGCAAGCCAATAAGCAGCATTCCTCCATCTCTGCATCGGCTCCCGCCTCCAGATTCCAGCCCTGCTTGAGTTCCTGTCCTGACCTCCTCCAATGATGAACTATGATATGAAAGCCAAACCCCTTTGTCCCCAGCTTGCTTCGGTCATAGTGCTTTGTTGCAGCAATAGTAAACCTAACTAGGGCACAGAACAAACCCATGATTTACCTGTGGGCATTCTTGATGGAGTACTAAGGTTGAAGAGGGACATAAGAACCATTAATATGCGGAATTATTCATTCCAAAGAAAATCCAGGGCGCGGTCCTCAGGCTTCTTGGTGTTCCTTGGCTATAAATGTGGAGAGATTTATAGAACCCTCTCCTGACCTATGTATGCTTTCTAGCCCACACTGTCTCTCAGGCTAACAAGCCTCATATATTTATAAATTGTTATAAATTTATTCTAAATTTATTACATCTTTCAAAAACTCCAGAGAGATCTGCTCACCCTGATGTTCTGGAGTTTGCCGAACAAATTTGATGTCTGCCTGTGCCTCTCACAGTGGTTTTCTGGATCGCCCTATCCTGATATATGACTTTCTCATAAAGCGCTCAGGCCTCCAGCATGTGAGTGAACTCTCAGGCCACAAGTTCCATGTGCCCCATCTACTGTCTGCTTGCTCTCATGCTGGATGGAGAGCTGGGAGCTTCACACAAGTGGGCTTAAGTTATGTGGGAGCTCAAACATTCTTCACAAATGGTGGGGTCCATGGCTCATCCGAGGCAACTGTCTCTTTCCTACTACATGCCTTCCTTCCACAATCAAGATCCTTCACTATACTGTCAGTCCCTTAAGCTTCTCAAGTGGTGACCACAGTCAGATGTTCACACGTGCTCTACTTGGGCATCCACTGATAGGAGCTTATGTTACCATTTGCCAACCATCTGGCTTGAAACTGGAAGACGTGATTTGTCCATGGTTGCTTAAACGAGAAATGGAAGGCAGGTCTCCAAAGACACAGGTTGAGCAAAATGTCAACTGTGTCTTATCTTTCTTCCCTGGTACCCCCCGGCCTTCATGTTTACAGAAATGCCTATCAGAGAATTGCTTCTGTGCTGTTAGAGAAGGCTGTCACTCCAGCCTCAGTATGACACATCTGGATAGGCTGGAGCTATCCAAATAGTTATGGATCAGATCTGCATAGGGCCCAGTGGTCTGACTGCTCTCAGCATGGGAACCTCTGCCTGCAAAGGTTTCTTGTCAAAGCCTTCCCCTGCTTTGCCCTTTCCACATGCACTCATACGCAGCAGAAAGGGCACCTCTTTTTTTTTTTTTTTTTTTTTTTTTACAGCTTGACTGAGAGATAGGGCACAGGTCTAGAGTATGCTGCCCAAGGAATTTGAACACCTGCCTACCTCCCTGGAGTTCCTTGCTTTGTTCCTGCTCCCCTGTGGCATGGGTGAGAAGGACAGTGGCCTGCACTCTCCCTCCTTTCTATCTAAGCACGTAACACAGAGTTGCTTGCTCTGGGTGCTGTGCAGCCTTTTTAGAACACATCCATATTACATAACTGAGACTTCTTACCCACTGGACAACAAGGCCCACATTTTCCTCTTTCCCCAGCCCTAACATTAATGGTTACATAAAATGCAGCATTGCTATAGTTTGGATGTGGCTGGAATGTATTCCCCACGTTGGGACACAATGGAGTGCTGGAGTCTAATAAAGTAGAAGGGAAGGGGGACCTTTAAGAAGTGGAGCCTGGTTACTGCACGGTGATGAGGTAAGTGAGGGCACAGCCCTCCCCTTGCAAGGGCTTAGTGCAGGTCTCTAGGAGGCGGTGAGTCCTAAAGAGAGCAGGTTGTGATAAAAAGAGAAAGCCTGGTCCTCAAGTTCTCTGGCTTCCTGTGTCACCATGGGGTCTCTTCCACACATTCCCCCCCTCTTACGATACCATCTGCCGTAAGGTCCACTGGTCTCCAAAGCTTGAGCGGAGAACCTCTTTCCTTCACAAACCGCTCAGCCTCGAGATAACTTTACAACAAGATTAGACCAATAATATATTCAAGATAAGCGGAATCATACAGTCTCTGTCCTTCTGGGGCCTGTTCCCAGAGTGAGATGTCTTACAGACTCATCCACGGGGTCACTAAGGTGGGATTTCAGTCTCTCCTGTTTGTTAGTTTGTTTGTTTGAGATGGGGTCTCATTCTGTAGGCTGGCTTAGAGCTCTCTATAGTCCAGATTGGCCTGACACCTTCCTGCCTCAGTCTTCCCCACCCTCTACTTGGTAGGGTTGTCCTCATTTACAAATGGAATAACAAGGTCATCATACATGTGACTGCAGTACTTGGATGTTGGCTGTCCAGGCTACACAGTAAGATTTAAGGTTTCCCTCATACTGGTTTCTGCACTCAGCATAAGACCTCTTTCTATAAATAGCACACCAGGCTTCTATCTCCCCGGCTGCCTCTCCAATATGTTCATCTTTGGGGTGCTTTTGATAACGGACATTCTAACAAGCTGGAGGTGATAACCTGTTACTGCAGGTTATCCACTTTGGGGACATCAGTGCTGTTACTGAGTTTACTGTGCTGACCGTTTGTCTCTATGCCCAGATTACATGTCAAGTTCTCCTCCTGTTGCGGTGTTCCCAGAATAGGGGTCTTTGGAAGTTCTTCTAGGAGAGGGTAAGAGGGTTCTGCTACCCACCCCCATCCCGAGACATCAGGCAACCATAAGGGGGTGGACACTGATTTTGCTGTCTCTAGTGGGATTTTACCCTGTGAACCATGGCCTGTGATGTCTCTTCACGCCTGCTCGGTCCCAGGCAACATCTGTGCCCGTCCCTGTGCCTCTTCCCTCCCATTCTCCCTGCTCTCAGCCCAGCTGACTGCCACTGATTGGAGGAAAGAGCCCCAAGCAATTGACCCTTGTCTGGGAACTGGAGATGCTCATTTCCCACCCCAGCACCATCTCAGGTAAAGCAGGGATGCAGCCTCCCCACCCTGAAGTTGGTGTTGATGAGTCTGGCCTTGGGTTGTGCTTGGTGAGGGGACTGTGTCACTCCACGCTCCTGTTCTTTGAAACATGCTACCTGCTCAGACAGAGTATAAAATACAGTGACTGGGTGGGAAGGACCTCACGCCTTCATTTAAGTTACAAATGACTTCCCTGCTCAGAAAGAGCAAGAAGCAAGGATAATTTTTTCTTTTAAAAATATTTTATTTATTAACAAAAACCCTGAACTTTTAGCAGGACTGTTTGGTTGGGGGAAAGGATTCGTAGCACGGAAGGAGGCCATCTTGACAAATCTCCTATATCATCTTGGATGCAGGGAAATTTTCTAGTCAATTTGGAGCCGTGAGAACGGCTGAAGTATTTTTTCTGGGGCCTTTGCAGTTATGTAACCCCTGACGGAGCGGAGGAGAGGCGGTGTCCTTGCTTGAACAGCTGGGCTGGCCCACAGTGGAGAACCTGCCTGTTAGCAGATCTGATCTGAGCTGCTTCCGGCTCGTCCCTACCCTCTCCTTTCCCATAGTGTGGCCTGCAGAGGGTCTTGGCAGCCTCTGGGAACCCTGTCCTACAGGCAGGGAATTGAATCTTAAGAGGAAAGGCCTTTCATTCTCCACTAGCTAGAGGACAGAAACTGACCGTAGATGGAGTCAAACTTCAGGCTGCTCATCACAGTCTCTGCCTCATTTACAGCCTTCCTTTGGATTTCTTTTTTTTTTTTTTTTTCAACTTTTCAAAAACATTTAAAGCTACAGACAATAGTTTGGATCCAAAAATATGTCCCAAAGACCTATGTGTTAAAGGTGTGGCTCTCACGCTGGAGTCTGTTTGTTGGGATATGGTAGACCCTCCATGATGATGGAGCCTAGTTGGAGGATATTAGGTAACTGGGCATCATGAATGTGGACCTTTCTTCTTCCACTTCTTCTCTCTCACTTTCTGACCACCACATGCCTCTGTGGAATGTACTGTGCTGTCACAAATCCTGAGGTCACTGGGCTACCAGGCCATGAACTTAACCTCCAAAGCTGAGCAGAAGCAAGTAGTTCCTCTTTGGGTTGATTAATTCAGGTGTTGTAGATTGTAGTAAAAGAAGAAAAAAAAAAGAATCTTCTTTGTGTGGCTTGTTCAAAAAGGGTGGCTGGCTTGGGGCCTGAGGGTTGTAGGCTGTGGGTCTCTGGCTTTGAATAGCAGTCCAATAGCGGCTGTTAATGGGTGCAGAAGGCACTACAGTAGATATGGGGGCCTCAGATCTCTAGGATTCCCATTGCCTTTTAATCACAGTTCCTGAGGCTGCTCTAACTGGATCTCCAATCACTTCCTGCCATGTTAGCAGCTCACGTGTGAAGCCATAGGGAAGTCTTAGCCGACAGAGCTTTAGAGAGCCTCTGCATTGGCAGTGCCTTAGAGCAGGATGATCAGCCTGAGCTGCAACCCTGGACCAGGAGAGAGGTGTTCCTGGGCAAGGGAATGGGAGTTGCTGCTTAGCGTCTAGGCATTCAGTGAACAGTGCGCTGAGCTGCACTTAAGTCTTTGATCTGCAGTAGGACAGTGGCCCTAGGTCACCATCCTTGGACAACTGGGGTGCTGAGCTCCAGAGACAGGACAAGTACTATCTATTTCTACCCATGATGTTTCTATAATAAGATTGGGTCAGATTTTTAACCTTCCTTTGCCCTCTCTGATGCCCTCAGGACGTCACCCCGCCCCACCCCTGCCCCGTGACCACTAAAGTCAGCCTAGAACCCTACCTCTACCTAAGCCATGCAACTATGGTTTGTAAAAAGCCGCAGCACTGCCCTGATCCTGGTGTAATAGTTTGCAATCCCAACAGCAGTGGGTCTTGAGAATCTGAAGAGCCAATAAATCAGGAGACTGGGAGTTCAACTTCAGCCTCTACTTCACTCCTTTCGCTTGGACTCCCAAGCATACTGGCTTTACACCTTGACCGTGTCTGAGGTCTTCTCTTCCTCTGCCTCGCTGTTATGGCTCCCATGGATACATGATTGGGAACTCCGGGTATACATAGGACAAGATGAAGCAGCCCCTACCCATCCTTACTCCTGGCAAATCCAGTCTAGGCTGTGACTGTTTCCTGTCTGACCATCTTCCTTTTACCTCCCCTTTCTCCATTACACATCTAACCTATAGAGACTTCAGTGTGACTTTGTCCCTCCAGCCTTATTGGTGGAGAACAGATGCTTGACATCTGCTGTAGCTTTTCATATGAATTCTGGCTAGACTGGCCTTCTATTAGCAGCAACAGAAAAGTCAAAAAGCAGCATCCTTTCCTTACATTAGGGAGCCCCATTAATGGGCACTACCCACAAACACCTCCTGCAACCACAGGGTCCTGGATAGATGGAAACAATCATAAATCACACAGAAGTGGCTAGGAAGGACTGGAAGAGCGGGTTTTTTGTATGACCCACCTGGGGACTATGTATGCTGCCCCTTTAAGAGGACCTATACCTCCTGGAGAGAAAGGATTGGCTCTGTTGTCTGTCCACTAGCCTGTCTAACCCTCTCTAAGGAGTTGCCTTTCTAACATGTCCCATCACCATCTGGCCTTCCAGTCCAGCTTCTGTGGGCAGTGAGACAGGCTAGTTAGTCTATTTTTGTCCTTATTTGATACCTCAGCTTGCATTGTGGCCAGGTTTTGAGAGAGGTTTGCAAACATACCCAGGAATGGGTTAAAAAACTAGACATGGGTAGGTGGGTCTCAGTTTATGGAGTTATGACAAACTACATTTCCAAATAATGGCCATACTTCTATAAATGGGAGATATATATAGTTTCCAGACTTAGAAGAAAATACAAGTGAGTATTTCACAGAGGTACTTACACTAGACCATCATTTGTGGCTTATCTGACATTCACTTACCAGCATCCTGTATTTCTCAAACACCTTTGTTTGAGAAGTTCACCAGGATGGGATAACCACTGTTTGTGCTGGTCTTTCAAGAAAAGATGATTTTTGTCCGGGTATAGAGGACAGAAAGCTGAGCCTTGGTGGCCAAATTCTCTCTCATTCTCTTGGCTTTCTTGACTTCTGTGTCTCTGGTCTAGCTTGGCAGCAGGAGCTAGGTTCTGCCTTGTTGACATGGGATAGGGAGTCTATAAGCTTCAGGGAGCTGGCTGCTAATATTTCTGACATAGCTCCCTCACTTGTGAATGAGAAATGTGACCCAAAGAGCAAGTTCAAAGAGACAAAGTAGCCATGGGGCGTGCTGTTGGACAGCATCCATCTCTGAAGGTAATGACAGGGCTGTGACACATTTTAACTCAAGCTACCTGATAACATTGTATCATCTACAAATATCATTCTTCTGTGATTCACCTATACAGTTCTTCTTCTGGGTTCTTGGGTAGCAAGCCTGGCCTGAAAGGGGTATTCTGGCATGCTCTGAGTTCTGGATACTGCCTGCTCTTTCTTCTTTGGCTCTGACCCTTGCCCCTTTGTGTTATCATTTCAGACTCGGGACCTGTCCCTGAAGGTCCCATTACCAGCTACAGGCTCCCAATCAGGATGAAATAAGCTCCTAGGAATCTTGACTCTAGGACAGCTCCAGCCTTTGAACACTGCAGCGGAGAATTAATTGCTATTCATTGTTATGTAGGTCATGTTTTCTTTGGAGAAAGTTGATGGGATTTTATTATCTGTGGAAAGCGGCCATACCAGATAGATGAATACTTCTGATTGATAATTTAGCTTAAGAATAGTGTCCCATTTTAACAAGTCTCTTGGAGAGCAGATGATCCCAGAGGGATCTATACCTATATCTAGTAGTCTGTGTGTTTGGTAAAACTTTGTGTGTTCTAAAGAGAAGCAGGGCAGGGCCTTGATTTAGAAGCTTGGGGCAGAACACATTGGCCATCCCATCTTGACTGAGCCTACTGGAAGAACCTAGATGTTTCCCAGAGAGGCAGACCAGCTGTAAGTGTCTTAACTGTATTCCTGTAAGCCCCAAATTAGACTGAACAAACAGTTGTTTGCCTCCACTGTCACCTTGAACAACATTCTAGATAATCCTGTTGATCTGAGGAATACCTAGGAAAAGCTAGGAGACCTTCATTCTGAAATATGAACTTTTCTAAGACTGGGCCATGGCTCTGTGAATGAATGCAAAATGCCCAGACTAAACCCTAGCACTGCAGAAGGCAGAGACAAAACCAGGAAGCACCCTGCCAAGTCAGAATTTTTTTTTTTTTAAGGAGATAGTAGCCTTTTAAATCACAAAATTGCCTAGTAAATTTATGCAGAGAATCAAAGAAAATCTGAGCATCACAAGAGTGCTGTACTCTAGAAAACTGTGACTGTCACATCGTAGGAGATTTGGACAGTAGAAAGCAAGCCTTCTGCTGGGGACTGGGACTCTGGAGGCAGAGCTCCTGGGGATAGACCAAACTCCACTCTCTGCTTCTGCTTCCTGGATCTGCTAGCGGCTGCCCCGCCCCCACCCGCCCTCTCCGGAATCCTCAGTTTGTACATCTGTGAACTGGAGGCAGTAACAGCCCTTCACTGGGTTGCAATGAGGACCAAGTTGGCACCTCTAGCTCTCGGGAGCACATGAACACAGGCGCGGCGCCAAGTGCTGCCGAGACCCCAGCTTTTGGGTTTGTTCCAACAGCATGAGCCACAAGAAGAAACCTTACATAGTTTTTCTAGGAAATACCGAAATTGAGGTTTTCCTTTGAAGCCTTGTGGAGGAAGCTTCTAAAAACCAACCATGTGTCCTCACAGGGCCCTGGTGTGTAAATAGCAAGCAAAGAATCTTCATCGCCAGACAGTAGAGGGCTGTAAAATAAACAAGGCACCTCAGGAAGTATTCCAAAGCGAGGCTGGTGGAAGCAGGTGGCTCTGAAGGCACGAGGGGGCGCTCTGGAGCTATAGGGCGGAGTTCTACAAGATAAGGTCCAGCCTGCAGGGTCCTTCAGTCTGCCGGTCTACTCCTACTCGTGCACAGTCTGAAGATGCCTACCCCGATGCTGTCCCTCCCTATGGATCTTCCACGGGGAGAGTCTTCTTGGTTTCCTTGTCAAAGATGCAGAGATGTGGGAAACGGGACCTGCTATGATCTGTTCCCAGGCTTGCCCTGGCACTGGGAACAAGACTCCTCCAATTGACAGTCACTGATGAGAGCTTTTCAGTACTGTTTATCCCTAGAGCATCACAGCGCGGTTCAGAGGAAGCACAAAGTGATCAAGTTCACTCTGAGGCCAGAAGAGCAGATGCGCTCCCTCTGGTGGTGATCACGGTTCTCTGGCTGAAAGGAGAATATGTCTGTCTCCCTGGTGATTGGATGCCCCTGGATCAGGCAGGACTTAGAGGCAGAGGCTGGTGCCATGGGAGGAACCTACAGTTTTCTCCACTCTTGGTATGCAGCGATGGTAATGGCGCTGACAGGTTCTTTTCACAGCTGGTGGGAAGCCACGGTGCAAGAACATGAGGGAAAGCAGCTCAGAGAGGAGAAATGGTGTGTTAAAATCAACACAGCTGAATAAGTGCAAGGTCTGTGTGGGAAAGGGTTGTCAGGAGTGGGCAGGGCCAAGAACGGGCAGTAGAGTATGGGAAAGTGTAAGATAAGCCCCAGGGCCCTGTTTCCTCTCTCCTCAGGTACACTTTAACTGTAAGGCAGAACTGAGAGATAACTCAGAAATGATCTTAGCACATCATTAATAATAGACAAGTTGCAAAAGAGGTGTGTGTGTGTGTGTGTGTGTGTGGTGTGTATAATGTCTTATGAGGTTAAGTGACAGTGTGTGAGAATGTGTATGTATGTAGTGTCTTATGTGGAGGAATGACTGTGTGTGAGAATGAGTGTGTGTATGTGTGTTTGTGTGTGTGTTTGGGAATAGAAAATAATAGAAATTATAAAATGAGGCCTGGAAAATCATCTTTGCCATTTTAACGACAGAGAAATAAATGTGTCAATTTATAATCCCGCCTTGCCTAAAATTTCTTTTAAAAGCTGCTGTATTTATTTTAAGGCCTTGAACATAGAATACAAGGAGGGTTTGAGTCTTATTATTTCTTCTTTGATGCCTGATTCATTTGTACCCTAGAATGACCCACCATCAGTAAACCCCAGGAAGGTCCAGGACACTTCAGCCCTGCCTTAGTGCACCTTAAAAATCTCACGTGCACCACCAAGAGATGGTAGAAAAGAATCAAGTTACAAGTGGAGAGCCTGAAGCCTTTCTAAGGTATTGACTCCCATCCCCTGGTGAATGTGGGATGTTCTTACCGATGCATAGAAAGAACAAGACACAGAAGGAGGAAGAGTCCAAGCCCTAGGAAGTGAGGCATAGTTGCTGACCTTGAGGTCTTGGGGACTGACACTATGGCCAGGAACAAAACAATCATCAAAATTATTAGAAAGACAAGACCACAGATCGTTGCAGTCAATTATGCAATCGTGCAGCAAAGGCTGAACATATTGACAGGAAGAAAATTGATATAGACCAGGATGTAGACTCTGTCGGGCAGGTGCAAAGGGAGCAAGAGTGGCTGGAAGGCGAAGAGGAGAAAGGCTATCTGAGAGCAACACAGCGTATGTGAATGACATGTTTATACAACATGGAGGTCCAAACTCTTTTTTAAAAAGATTTATTTATTTGTGTATATGAGTCCACTGTAGCTGTCTTCAGACACACCAGAAGAGGGCATCAGATTCCATAACAGATAGTTGTGAGCCACCATGTGGTTGTTGGGAATTGAACTCAGGACCTCTGGAAGAGCAGTCAGTGCTCTCAACCTCTGAGCCATCTCTCCAGCCATAGGTCCATCTCTTAGGGGCTGGAGAGATGGCTCAGTGGTTAAGAGCACTGTCTGCTCTTCCAGAGGTCCTGAGTTCTATTCCTAGCAACCACATAGTGGCTCACAACCACATGTAACTTCTGTTCCAGAGTATCGGGTGCCCTCTTCTGGCCTCCACAGACACCAGGCACAGATGAACATGTAGGCAAAACACCCAAACACATAAAGTAAAAATTAAATTAAAAGATGTCATGTGTGTCATAATTCCCATTTTCAAAAGTCATTTATTATTCATATATAAAGAAAATGACAAAGAGAATATGTTGAGCTGTGAATGTTTGTACTGTGGTGCAGTTTTCTCACTGTGTATGATGGCATGATTAATCCTTGTAAGCAGAAGTGAAGCATGCTTCCCACTGAGAGAGGCTGTGGTACTTAGGAACAATGGATGCTAGGGGCACATGTCTGAGGACACTCAGCGGAGTCCTGGCTGAGGGTCTGTGTTGTCAGGAAAAGCAGGAAACACAAGCCTTGGGGTTTTTACTGTGAGTGATTCAGGCCTGGGAGAATTAGCAAAAAGGAGGGGCTAAGAAGCCTTCTAGAAAAGCAGGCTGATGAGGCAGAAGGGAAAAGAGAACAGTTCTAATATCTGGCAGATGTGGACTCCATTCCCACAGAGCCATCACTAAGTGGTACCTTCCTTCTCTTTCTAAGACCGCTGGGCAGCAGGGCAGAGGACACAGGGATGGGCAATCAATGAGTGGTGTGTGCACATATGGAAATGTCATAGAGAATGAATTTATTTATTCAATTAATTTGTGTTAAATGGAATCTTAAAAATAAAAACCATCCCAAAACCCATAACCAAAAAGACAAAACAAAACAACACGTCATGTGCACACAAAATGAAGAACACCAGAAAAGCAAAAAAAAAAAAAAAAAAAAAAAAAAAAAAGAAAAAAAAAGAAAAGAAAAGAAAGAAAGAAAGAAAGAAAAACCCTCCAGTTGTGAATGGAGGTTGATAGGCAGGCTGAGCAAGTGACTTGCTCTCTGCAGTTTTCAGTGGCAGCTGCCTCACGGGCACCTCAGAGGACACTGGGTCACTGGGGGTCTTCTATACACAGGTATGGAAGGACACAGAATGAGGGACCACATTGTGCCATGAATGTAACTCAAAGTGTGTCACAAAGGCTAGTTCCAGAGGAAGAGAGGCTGTGAAGACAATGCCACCAACCATCAGCTTTAAGAAGAGTAATGGGGGCTGGAGCGATGGCTCAGTGGTTAAGAACACTGTCTGCTCTTCCAGAGGTTCTGAGTTCAATTCCCAGCACACAACCATCTGTTATGGGATCTGATGCCCTCTTCTGGTGTGTCTGAAGACAGCTGCAGTGTACTCACATACATAAAATAAATAAATTTTAATTTATAAGAAGAAGAGTAATGGATATTCATTTGTACTCACAGAAGTACCTTCATTGACCTAGTCCACTGGGCAGTGACCTTGACCATTGTTGTAGTGAACGGCCTGTGAAACAGAACTCAAAATGGACCTGTGTCAAAAAAAAAAAAAAGTTAGTGTTGGTCCCAGTCCTCAGCAAAGTCCCATGGTTCTACAGTTCCTGTATCTACTTAGAGCTGGCCACACCAAGCTCGGGGGTGACCACCTGCATTCAAGGCTACTATTGTGCTGTATGGTAGGTTTTATGAGACCTGACCACAGTTTATCGCCGTACCACATTAAGTCACTGGAAGGCCAGGGTGAGGAGGCCAAATCCAAATAGCTCAGGTGGATTCCGGCCGGGCTCCTCTGGGCATAGCACATTTTCATGTGGAGAACAGTCACGCCCCACCCCCACCCCATCACAGTATCTATTGTTGCCCCACCTAACAACACAGCAGTGGGTTTCCTGTGGGATAGCTCCCACAGGTGCATGACTTGTGAGGATACCTTCCCAGGCACTTTGGAAGCCTCTAAGAGCAAGTCATAAATCAACAGAAGGATAATGGCAGCCACACATAGTCTCGGTGTGAGCACAGTAGAACGGCTCTATGCACCGTTTAGGGATGCATATGTGAGTCCTAAGAACCTACAGAGATATGTGACACCAGGTGAACCCAGGCCGAGAGAGCTGGGGAAGAAGGCAGTTTACCGATGTTAATGGTGTTCTGTTCTTAAGCTGGGTGCCCACCGCATTATTTTTTACCTTCTTAATGCATGCTTTGATTTACATCATGCACTTAAAGATCCAAACAACTACGCTATAAGTAACATCTGTGTAAACATTGCTTCAGATGAGGAGAGGCAGAGGACAAGAAAGCTGAGTGTGTCTGTTTCTTCCCTAAGCGTGGGCGCTATCTTTCTTCTGTTGCTTGTTAACTCTTACCCTCTTCCTTATCTCGACCAACCATGTCTCTCCCCCTTGACTGTCCCTTCTAGCATTTCTAAGCAATTATATCTCTAGCTATCAGGTAGAAGGAAAGGGCTCCCGTGCTTTGGTATGGAGACTTGTAGGGAGGTCTGAGTGGCTTCGTAGTCTGTATTTCCTGTATCACCTCCAAACTCAAAAGATCATACTGAAGACACCTGGGGAGCTGCCCAGTGCTCCTGTTATAACACATCCACATCACCTTGGAGCAGCCTGAAATGTTGACATTAGCTTTTCTGCTTCAGAGTGAGTCTGGACAACTCAGGGGTACTCAGTGACTTACCCTGGATCATGCACACTTCCCCGAGTGTCAGCCTGTGAGACATTTGTGATCACACTCAGGTTGTTCTCTGCTGCCATCTCTAACACAGCTGTGCACATCAGCTCTAAATCTGGATCCCAACCTTGGACCACAGCGCTCACTACTGAGGTACCTAGATGGTGAAGGATGCTAGACAAGGCACGAATCCTGCGAGCCCTCCTGGCCTCCGGGACACTGTTGACCTTACTATAAGTCCTGTGCATTCCAGCATGAGGTCCGTCTGTGCATCTCTGTGGGGTGTGGAAAGAGCTTTAAGAAGAAGAAGAAGAAGAAGGCATCAGAACGTCTATTTGTTTTAGGTTGAACACATCTCATCTCTGAAAAATTCCCATCTTTGCCATGTGTTTTGTGATGCTCATAATGTATTGGCACAATAATACTTGTGTGCAGTTTGTAAATAACAAGCGAATGCGCGTCTGTTGGCGATGTGTGCACAGAAACATTTCTTTCGAGAGGGACATGAGGTTTCAACAGTTTAGTTCAGAGAGCCGGGTGCGTGACTTGGTGGCAGAGTGCTCGTCTCCATCTGGAGTTAGGTCGCCAGCCCTCGGGGTTGCGGGTGGAGTTCAAGCACTGTAAAAGTCTACCTTGGTCCCAATGAGCTACGTTTTCAAGTGAGCGTGGGTCCTGTGTCAACTAGTGATGTCACACCCCTGCCACTGGGTGGCCTTGCAAATGCAATCACGGTGAGATTCTTGGGAACTTGGTTAAGACACAACAAGGAGGAAGGTAGATGTCTCCCTCTTTAAGGAAAGCAGATTTTATGAGGCCAAATTCCTGAGGAGAAAAAATATTGAATGATTATTAAACAGATTGTTTCTGTCCAATTAGGGGGAAAACAATGTGTTCTGGCAGCCATCATGGGTTCACCAGAAATTAGTGATGTCCACAGAGCTCATTTCCTTTATAATTCTCAACAATTGTTTATTGGAAGAGATCTTTCATCCCTTAGTGCATGTGTGCATTCATGGCCCACTTGGCAGCAATGCCTGGGCAGCTATTATGTTTAAAACCCCAGACTAATGATGAATATCTTGCAATCTCTGACCCCAAAGACTTTGCTTTTAATAAAGAAGACAAACACCACACACACACACACACACACACACACACACACACACACACACACACACCACTAATAAAATAAAGCATCCCCTAAGTGCCACAAACTTTCATAAACAAATGTGACCAGATGCAGCAGAAGGAAGATGCTGCAAAGACCCCTGACCCCTGACCCCATAAACAAATGTAACCAGGTTCAGCAGAAGGAAGTTTCTATAAAGACCCCTGACCGCTGACCCCTGACCCCAGGACTGCTTCCGTAGAGAAAAGCAGCCACAGAATTTCTGTTTATTTTCTAAGATCATACTGGAAGCTCAAATCGATTTTTGTGTGCAAAACACTGGAGAAATCCCTCTGGGCTTTGGACATGAGGAGCAAAGAGGATATTTGGGTTGCAGGATAATGGGTGATAAGAGTCGGGACCCCTGGGACTGCCTTTCCACAGTGGCTTACATAATGGACTGCAGCCAGCAGCCAGCCCAGAGTGGGGTGGGGGAGGAGTCTTCAATGATAGGACGCCAGGCCATTCCCAGCTATGATTCCTGATGTTTTGTTTACAGGTGCCTCCAGGGCAAGCACAAGAGCATCTTCAATGGGCTCGAGAAAGATAAATGTGTTCTGATGAGTGGAAATTACACTTTTATTTTTGTGTTAGGACGTAGCCAGAGAATCTTGTCAAAAATCTCCGGAGGACCTTGTAAACACACAGACAAATGGAAATAGACAATTGACCTCCCACCTCCTAGATTCCACACCCGTGGATTTTAAGCAACTACCAATTGAAGATAGTCAGGGGAAAGGGTAGTAAAATATTACGCTCTCATCACGGGGTTTACTTTGCTGTGAACAAAGCGAGATTACTTAAGTTCATGGACGAATGTGTGTAGGTTCTATGTAACCATTGCTGTGTGAATGACTGAAGCAGCTCAGGTCTTGGTGTCTGCCGGTGCTGGAACTAGTCTGCAGACACCGAGGAATGCCTGTGTGACGAGCTGCATGCACCAAGCACGTACTGAGGTGACAACATACTGCACTTAGCACATGAAGTGCTTCCCCTGGTTCAGGAGAGCAAAACCAGCCTCGGTTTCATTTCAGAAAACAGCGGAAAGGGGATATTAGATAGCAGAATGGAAAGCTCCCAGGGACTGTCCCATATTAGAGGAGTGACAAACAGCACTGTTGCTTAGCACAGGCCTTGTCACCTGAGACCTGCTTCTAGGTGCAGCTGAGGTCTGGACCCGCTCACTCCGGCAAGGCAGCTCCTGGAATAGATAATTTGGTCCAGCCCAGCTCTTTCCATCCTGGTCAGCTAGTTTGCCCCTGAGGGTAGCTGACTTCCCTCCCAGAGAGTGTAAACTCCTTGGGGGAGGGAAAGTTCTGAAGTTAACTCTGGGACGACCCCAGCTCCCAGCGATGATGCCAAGAACCTGACGATGATGCCAAGGCTTCAGAGATCTGTGAGGGACTGTAATGTCACTCAAAACAGCACATGAGAACCAGCCAAAGTTGGTACAAAATCTACCTATTTGCTGATGAAAACCTCTGACGGGAAAAGGTTGCTCTTCGGTGGATGGTGGCCTGGCCCCTTGATCTCATCCTTTTTACTGGTGACAACCATGGGTTAATCCCAGAAGTCTTTACTGGGCAGCACTTCCCACCTACCAAGCACTCTAGTCTGCAGAGCCATTTCCCTGCCTGTCCTGAGCTAGCCTAACCCCATGGTTGTGCCTACGTCAGACCAGTACTGTGTCGGAAATGCTGCCCAGTGGGCCTGCTCCTCTTCTGTGTTTTAGATGGAAGGGAGGGGAAAAAATGTCACTGCTTTGAGTTCAGTGCTCCAAAAGATGCCAGCCCAAGGGTGTAAGCCACTGGGACCATGCTGGCTATTTTTAGTCCTAATAGCACCTCCAATTGGGTTAGCCCTCCCCTGCTTGCCAGTGTTAGACCGTAGAGAAGGCCGGGACTCCAGTGGGGGGGGTCTCCAACTACTGCAAAACATAGAAGGTCATTTTGTGGCTGTCTAGGGCGTTTTCTGTGGCAGCTGAGCCCTCACAGCAGGGCCTGTTTAGCTCTGCAGCAAAGCTGTGAAGCCAGATGGTTGCCCAGCCAGAGGATCTGGCCCAGCTTCCGTCAAGTCATGAGGAAGGCTGGAAAGACCCTTTTCAGGAAGAGAGGAGCAAGCAACACAGCTGCTAGGAATGGCCCCCAGCAGCCCCTTAAGGTCACACATAGCAACCCGGTCTATGAGCCCACACCTAGGTTTCAACAACACCTACCCACCCCCCAAACTGCTTCTCTGCTTAGTCCCTCCAGGTCAACTACCCTTCTATCAGCTGCCAAGTGCTGTGTGTCTGGTGTAGCTCACTGGTCAGACACTCTGGGCCGGAGCCACTTCACCCCATTGTTGGATTGAACACGTTTTAGAAAATAAAAGTCCTGTTGCTGCTGGGATTGCGTAAGAATGCCTGAAATGGCCAGTTGGATCTGGTTCTCATCCCCCGACCCCCCCCCCCACCAAGTCTTTTCCTTCTTAGCAGTTCTTCTAAAGATTCACCCCAAATGCCCAGGAACAGGGTGATTTGGAGTCCTGTTTATTAAGACTGTGCCCAGGTTTCCTATTTGTCAGACATTAAACAACATAAAAACATCAATGAAAAAAAAAACAGAGTCCCGGTGTCTTTGTAGACCCGGGACTCCGGAGGGTTTCCAATCCCCTTAGGAGGCATACAGGACTGGACAGGTTCCGCGCCAAAGCCAATCTGAGGACCACATGCAGGCGCCGCCCTGCACTCTGGTCCCCGATAAGGCCTTTTCTGGTGCAGGGCAGCCTTGGCAAGTCCCCTGGGGCGAGACTGTTCCCGCTGCTCTGACAGCTCTCCCGCCCTCCCGCCGCCCGGCGGGGTCCTGGTCCCAAGCGACAAGATGGGCTTCTGTAAAGTAAGTACTTGGGGGATGCGTCGTTGGGGGCGATGGGGGCAGATGTGGGAGCAGATGCGCCTCGAGGTTGTCACCATCCAGAAGCCCTGGGGTGCAGAGGAAACCTCGCATTCCCCAAAGGACTTGGTGCTGAAGGTGGCAGGGGTCAGGGCAGGTAACCTCTGTCCTGATTCGGTTATTTCAGTTCTTTCCGCAGCCTCAGACTGTGGAACTGAGTTCCTTCCGGAATCGCTGATCTCTGTTCTGTTTCTGGGGGCTAGGCATCTTGGTTTGCAATGCATCCTGGAGCAAACCCTCTGAAATTCTAGTGGCTTTCTCGGCCCATGAACAACTTGCCACTGACAGGGAATAGAGGATAAAGGCGCCAGAGAGTGTTCCTTTTGCCTGAGGGCTACCACCCTCGTTTGGAAAGCAGTTTGCTTGTTTTTTCAAAAGCCAGGCACCTCATGGATATACCTTCCGGGTTCTTAAACTAGTAGATCGTGAGTTTCTGCTGCTCACCTGAGGGAAAGAAGCCTATTAGGAGAGAGACAGGGAGAGGGGAGAGATGAGAGGGGTAAAGGGGAGGGAGAGGAGGGAAAGAGAAAGAGAGGTGAAAAAAGAGGGAAAGAGAAGGAGATGAAGAAGAGGGAGAGGGAGGGGAGGGGAGAGGGGAAGAAGGAGAAGAGACCAGTATGGCTCTGGGAGATACGTAATACAAGTTGGCTACCTTTCACTCCAAAAATGACCTGTCAGTCTTTCTACAAAACAAGCTGGCTTATTACTATTACTATTATTATTACTATTATTATTATTATTATTACTATTAATATTATTACTATGAATATTACTATTATTATTACTATTATTATTATTATTTTACATTAACCAAAGCGAAATATAGGTAGATAGGCAGGATTTTTGTCTCTACCACAGCAAAGAGATGAGCCTAACAGAGTGTTCTCTAAAAACCACAAACGCCTTTGTCTTTGTCTTCAAGGGCTGTTCAACAGCCCTCAGCAACGCTTATGAAGTGACAGGTGAGGTTCTGTATAGTAGGAACAAAGCAGAGAAGAGAAGGATCCCGCCCTGGAGGAGTTCATGCCTTAGCTGAGGGGTGGAGGATTAATGTTGTGTGAATGAGAAAATTTCACACCTATTAAAAGCCTGGGGGGTGGGGACATGGCTAGAGATAGTGTGCTCACCTAGCCTGGAAGACACCAGAATCCATCCACAATACCGCCAAGAGAGAAAGAAATAATAACTGGGGGGAGGGGCAGACAAGGGGAGTTCTGCAGGTCCGTGAAATCCTGCTGAGCCCAAGCTGAATGACACGGCCCAGGGAGAGAGTCAGACTTCACTTCAGGAGGGAGAAGGTGGAGGAGAGCACCTGCAAAGGTCTCAAGGTAGACACAGCTAGAGAAATAACCAGGAGGTCAGCAGCAGCAGAAGGAGGAGCTGGAGGAGGGTCAGAGGTCAGAGACCAGAGGTCAGGAAGGAAAGACTGGGGTATAGGTGCAGAAGACACAGGGCTTCCCATATCATTATGAGAATTTGAAAGTCAAGAGACTCTCAACAGTTTGGGTGTGAAACTAACAGTGTTTACCTCTGCCCATGCCCGCCTCTTCCTGGCACCTTTGAAACCAAACTCCAGGAATCAGATCTTCCCTGCCCCTCATTTCTACAGCAATCCTCAGCTTTTCCTCTGGAATGCGTTGGGCCAGTTGCGGACAGAGTGGTGTGTGGTGTTTCTCTGATGAACAGAGAAAACAAGGAAGGCTGTGGGTGCTCACCACGCAAGACATCACTGTTGGCACAGTGGGAAAGGAGGCGGAAGCTACTATGGAAACACAGTGTGTGTGCAGTATGGTCATTTGTAAGCCCAGCTGCTGAGAGAGAAAGTAGACTGGGGTTCTGGCATGCCAGCCGTCCAGACCGCGCACGATGTCAGCGCTGGAAAGCCAAGGTGCTCACAGGGGGCCCGCGTCTTCCTCCTGTTTTAATTTTATTTTATTTTTCCAGTGGATGTTTTTTCCTTCTATTGAAAATCGATTTTTGACTCACATAATATATCCTGATTGTGGTTTCCCCTCTCTCTACTCCTCCCAGTTCCTGCCCACCTCCCCGCCCACCTGGCTCCACCCCCCATTCTGATTCTTACTGGAAAACAAACGGAGTTCTAGGGGAATATGGGGATATGATATGATATGATGTAACAAAAAATAACACACTGGAATTGGACAAACCAAACACAAGGAAAAGAGCCCGAGAAAGGGAATAAAATCCATAGACTCGTTTGTTGCACACTCAGTTGTCGCGCAATGACGGTAAACTGGAAGCCATGAGATACACGCAGAGGACCTGGTGCAGACCTGCGCGGTCCCTGAGCATGGTGCCTATGAGTTCCTATGAGCTTTGCTAACGTTGATTTAGAGGACCATTTCTTGGTGTCCTTCCCTCTGGCTATTATACTCTTTCTGCATCCTCTTCCACGGGGTTTCCTGAGACCCCGAGAGGAGAGGAGGGGTTTGATGGAGACCTCCCACTTAGCTGAGTATTCCAAGGTCTCTCACTCTCTGCTTAAGGTCTGGCTGCGGGTCTCTGTATTTGTTTCCATCTGCTACAGTCTCTCTGCTACAGCAGTCGTGCTTTGATTTTAGAAGTGGTAGTGGTATTCCTTTAAATGGCCACGCCCCTTCCACGCCCCTTCCGCATCCCTTCCAGTGCTGCCCTCCCACCCACCTTTGTTTGTGTCTTTCTCTTTTTCTGTTCTTCCTTCCTTCTCTGCTGGGAATCAAACCTTAGGTCTGCTGAGTGCACACTGTGATACTTGAGCTTCGCTCCTATCCTGCCTTCCCCACTCAGCCACGGGGCGGCCCGGAGAGAAGGAAGACCTCAATCTGGCATTTGCCCTCAGTAGCTTCACCTTCTGAGGGCAGAGTCTGGCTAGCCACCCTCCCTCAGCCCCACGCCCAGCTTTTTCAAGGCAATCTGGCACTGGTCACCTTTTACTGGGAGCTCCCGCACTTCTGTGCGGTGGGATCTTGGGAGCTGTTATCCCTGTTGTACCTGTGGCCCTGAGTACCTGGCACATAGTCAGCAACACATAGTCAGCATTCATAAGTCTTGGAGGAACTAATAAGCAAACGAACAGTCAACCTTTTGCGAAGCACCTAATGACTGATTATCGTTTACCAACTTAATGAGAGAGTCTGCCCTCCCTCTGCGCATCTCCTCCTGATGCATTCCGGAGTTTTAAATTTCACCTTACAGGAACTCCCCCGGAGAGCCCTTCTCTTTCCCACACTTTTAGGCGTATTTACATCTGTGTCATTGCTCCCTCAAGCTGAGCTGGGGGAGGGCGGCACTCCTCTAGACTGACTCATCCGTGAGTCACTTCCTCTCACTTTCCCCAGCATCCAAGGAGCTCCTCAACACGGGACTGAAAAATATTTTTTCAAGTGAGCTAATTCAAAAGCAGTGAATGAGCCGTGAGCCTCTCATTTCTCCTTTACTAACTCAAGTTGTGAGCGCTGACTGTCAGGGTCCATCTGGCTGTTAATCTGGAAAATAAATCTCCAGGCAGGCCTGAGCGGGAAGTAGGTGGTCACAGCTTAAAGCACCAGTGCCTGTGTCTTGGAGTCCAGGTGCCCCTGGCCTAGACTATACTCTATGTGTCCTGCTTCGGGCAAGTTTGGGTTGTCGTTCTTGGACAGGCAGTGGCAGTGGTTGAAGATCTTGTTAGAGGGAGAATTACTTTGATCCTGGGCTTCTGTGTACACCTGGTCGCCACCATCCCTTGTTGCTTGCTTTGGGTGCTGGATTTTTGTATCCACACAGGAAGGAAGTGATCCTGGTGCTAATGGACCCCGTCAGCCTACTAAGTATTTTAGTGTGCAGTGGGAGTGTTGCGGGAATAGAGGCAGAGTGGTGCCCACAAATTTGTTCATGTAGGGATGAGTGATAAAGCTGAACTAGCAAATGGCTCCACCCCCATTCTCCTCACCCCTCAGGCTCACTCTCAGGAGGAGCTTCCTGGTTTCTCAAGGCCGCAGAAGGCAGTGGGAAACTTCTCAAGCCCTTCCCTTGGAATGGTATTGACCAGAAAACTACCTTGTCTTCTCCCAAAGCCGGATGCGAAGCAATATTTTGGAAGGGGGAGCATCTGTCTTCTCTGCCCTTCAGGAAGCTAGCTAGTCTCTTCAGAAGCCCTGCACAGCTGATGATTTACAAACACTGGACAGTTTCCAGCCACTTGAAAGACTGGGCAGTCGCTCTGCCTGATGCTCGGTGCTGTTTTGAGGGGAAACTATCAGCTTTTTAAATTTTTTTTTTCTCAAAGTGGCAGAAACTCTTCATGGGAATATCTGTGTAGGGTCCAGCATTGATCTCTATGTGTGATTTGAAGAATCCAGAGTCCTGGAACTTCATCTTCAACTTTGCCACTTGTTCCATGGAGCCCAAGGGACCAGCCCCACGGGAGGTTTTTCCCTAAGCTGTCTCTAAAAGTCTTCTATTAATTACATACATGCCAGCTTTTCTGATAGCATATTAACTTATACTCTGCAAGGAACTAGTTCTGGGTAAAAGTTCTAGGAGATGGGGTAAATGCAAAGAGAGGAAGCATCCAGAGCAGATGGAAGATGGGGAGCAAAGAGGGGCCGTGGTCCTGGGCATTAGAGTCTCTTCTGGGATTCTTCCATCTTGTAACCTTTGGTCCCAACCGTCGGGTCAGTCATACTGCAGAATGTGTGAGTTGATGAGGGATGTTGAAGTTGAAGCTGAGGTCAGTAAGACCTCGCATGACTTCTGAATGTCATCTCATGCACATGTCCTGAAAGCCATGGATCAGTCCAGGAATGCACTGGCCTTACTGCCCCAACTCTGACCTTTCAAATGCTGGGTGTGGAAATTATGTAGTTTGTTTTACTTTTGCTTTTTGCTTCCTTTTTGGTTTAGGGTCCTCCTCCTCCTCCTCCTTCTTCTTCTCTTCCTCTTCTTCTTCCTCCTCCTCCTTCTACTTCTTTTTTTTCTTCTCCTCTTCCTCCTCCTTCACCTTTCCCCTCTTCTTCTTCTTTTCTTATTCCTCTTCTTTTCCTCCTCTTCTTCTTCCTCCTTTTCTTCTTTCTCCTCTTCCTCTTTCTCCTCCTCTTCTTCCTCCTCCTCCTTCTCCTCTGTGGGACCTAGTGCCAGAGATCCAGCATAGCTACAGCCTCTGCCGTTTCCCCTGCTGGCTCTGGCCAGTGTGCACAAACTCAGGCTTAGGCCTGTGAGACCATTGCTCCACCACAGGGCGCCTGGCCAAGTTGAACCAAGCCGGCGAGAGGCTCCGGCACAGAATGCAAGAAGCTTGGGAGAGAAAATCTCTTTCCAATTGAAAGTGTTATCAGGTCTTTAGAACAAAGGAACTCAGGTGGAGGAATGATTTCTACATGCTTCTCTCTTTACTTTTGCCCCAAGCTCCTATATAGATACAATTTTGAAATGGTTCGGAGTCTGGCAACCAACTTCCTATTGGCTTGGCCTGAGGGCTTGGGAAGTCCTTGTCTACATATTTGGGGGCAGTCCTGCTCCTGCCTAGAGCTTCACTTGAGCTTACGTGACCTACGGTCATATCTACCTACGGGGAAGAGATTTGAGGTGTGGCCAGTGTCCAAAGGGACTGTGTGGTGCCTATGGCAAGGGTCCCTGATTCACGGGAGGGAGTTCAGGAAGCTACCTGCCCCATTCCCTGGGCTTCAATCATCTCAACTGAAAATCAGGGTTCCTAATTATGGCCTGAGTCCATCTCCAACCCAGCGGGGGGGGGGTGTCTAAGTCCCACACTCCTCCTCTTCTTCTATTTTAGTTTTTGTTTGGTTGGATGATTTGGAGGCCTAGAGTTTGTTTTCTCCCCCGACACATAGACCCTGGGCTGATTTAACCTGAAACTCACTGAATTGTATAGGCTGGCCTTGGGCTTGCAAGGATCTTCCTGCCCTAGCTTCCCAGGTACAGCTGTCACAGGGATGGTCCATCTTGCTTGACTGTAGTTTTACAAATAGCAAGCACCTTGCCTTCTTTAATCTTGCATACTTTTTTGGACAAGGGCTTTCTATGTAGTTTAGGTTAGCCTCAAATTCACGGCAATCCTCCTGTCTTATCTCTGAAGATCTTGACTCACAGGCATGTATTTCCATACCTGCCTATTCCTGCATCTTAATGGGGCATGGAGGCTGCTCTGTAAGACAGTGCTGTTACTCTCACTTTCCATGGAAAGAATTAGGGATGAGCAGCTAACCTCTAGCCTTGCCCATGGTAGGGTACAACTAAACCTTTCTTTTTAGTTTTCAGACAAGTGTTCAGGGGTTGTGTCTTCGTCACTTATACTCTGGGTGCGTTGCAAGCTGTTCTTTTATATGTGTGTCTCTTGGCAGTTTCAATACCCTGGCTAAAAGGTGCAGGCCTCCTAATTAACATATGGTTCCACTCATTGGCTCTGCAGCCAGGACTCCTTGTTCAAATCTGCTATTTTCTAAATATTACTCTTAGACTAGAAAAACCCACTCTCCCACCCTTTGGTGTTCATCTGCTGTTAAGTGCAGGCTTCATAGATTGCCCTGGGATAGTTAGGATGCATGTATGAGAACAATGCCATGCATCCCAGGAAATGTTGGGTATATTGTTTTATATCTGGGCTCAAAAGTTTTTTGCATCAATAACTTGCATCATTTTAAGAACTTTGGAAAAAAAATTAAAAGTTCTTCCTACTTTTGCCATGCCTTTAATTCAAGCTAATAGAATTGTATCCAGTTAGAAGCAACAGTTAGGTCGTCCCTGATCCCCAGCAAGCTTGTTAGTGGACAGATCTAGTGTAGTAGGAGTTGATACTGTGGGGATAAAGAGGTCACCAGCAAATCCAGGAAGGGGAGAACTCACATCAGTGAGGAATAGGAAGCCCCGGGCTTTCAGGTTCTTTTGTATTCTTCCTTGTCTGTGGTCTCTGATCAATGAATTCTATCCCATTACCAACATCTCCTGGTAAATGGCAATCAGAGGAACAGGAGGGGAAATGACCTTGAATCTGTCATCAAGATTGGTAAGGCTGACCGGTCTTTCATGTCTGTATCGAAGGGCACCCACCGAGTTTGGTATAAATTGCTGACTCAGCAAAGCAGGGGTGAAAAATCAGTCTGGGGTCAGCGCTGGCCCATTGCACATATGCTACCTGAGATGTTACACTGACAAAGATTCTGAGGTGACGGTCATGGGCAAGAGCACTGCAGAAACGTCTCCTCTGCTGGGCCGGTGAGCAAGATAGGACATCCTGGCAGAAGTGTTGTGTAACCTCTTCTGGGTTAGCCTTCATGTTTCTGCCTCCTTCAGCTCAGCCTTAACCAGATGAGCCATACTGTGACTGACGCTTGTGACATACCTGTCTGTCATGAGTGTCTGATGCTAGGCTCTCCTGAATTCCATACAGTAATGCAAGTTCTCTTCCTAGACAGCAATGTGACATCACATATTTCTGATTCCTTATTCTTCCTTATTGCATAGTCCTATTTGGGGCTGGGGTTCAACTCATCAGAGTCAGTATGTGCCAGTCTTCCTTCGGAACTGGGTCCGGAGAGGCTCAGAGTGGAAGAAACGATGGCCATTGGTCTCTTCATTGTCAAGGGTGAGCAAATTTCCGTGCAAGGCTATCAGCTAGCACAGAGTTGCCAATCCAGCTCCCGTAAGCTTTCAACAGAATCACCAACAAACTAGACTTGACCGTTAGCCTCTAGGCCAGCTGTCCCTTCAGCCTGAACCGTGTCTTTACCTGGCTCAGATCCTGGAACCCTGATAAGGGATGAGGAGAGAATGAAGAGACAAACACAGACACACAACTAATCTGGGGTGTGGACCCAAGGACCCAAGCTTTCCCATCCCTCCGAGCCATACCCAGGGAAGACTTTGCCACCCCCATTGTGGTCTGTGATATGGCTGTGCCCTTAAGTGTACACGTGGCATACACTTACTCTCTCCAGCCTCGCTTCTTTGGCTCGTATAAATGTGCTCCCTTCTGGCTCCTCCCCGTTTGGGATCTCTCGCACTAAATCAATGCGTGCACGGAGAATTTGGAAATGTGTCAGTTCATTAAGGAAGGCTTGCTTCATGCACCTTAATTCTCTGTGTGGATTCTCCTGAGATCCTCATCCCATGCTGCCAGCTTCTAACCACAAGAGTGACCCTGTGCTTGTCTGTTTAGCTCTGTGTGGAAATGAACTGTGGAAATGACCCTCCCTGCAGCTGGTTGCCCTCCCCTTTCCCTTGATCTTGGCCACTCATAGAAGCAGGATCAGTAAGGGACCTTCAATCTAAAACAAAACCAAAAATAATGAGAAGGCTATTTAACAAAATAGAAAGAGACAAAAGAAAGAAAGAAAGGAAGAAAGGAAGGAAGGAAGGAAGGAAGGAAGAAAGAAAGGAAGGAAGGAAGGAAGGAAGGAAGAAAGAAAGGAAGGAAGGAAGGAAGGAAGGAAGGAAGGAAGGAAGGAAGGAAAGAAGGAAGGAAGCCTTCTGCCGGAGCTCCAGTATTTCTCTGCTTCTGTAAAAGCAGCTTCTGATAAGGGTGGTGAATCAAGGAGAGTGGTTGGATTTCCACCATCCACTGGGATTGTTTGTTTTGGTTTTGAACACTCACTTCACTTTCAACATTCTTGGTCCCATTCCCACCCCCCCCCGCCCCCGCAACCCCTGCCACATGAAACATAGACCTGGGCACCTGCCACTGTCTCCCACAGCAGTATCCAGTGTTAGCAGATCACACTGGGTGTGTCAGGCACAACTGCACCGGGTGTGTCAGGCACAATGTGACATTTTCTTTAGTGGAGACAGCCAACAGAGCTGAGTCCTGTTCTGTCCTTCACTCATTTGAGGCTTGGGCACTGGGAACTTGATCTCCAGCGTTTAATATACAGGATGTTTGGACAGCAAGCAATGCTTGGGCCAGCCTTAAATTGTGGCTCATGTCTTGGCTTTGCTTATTGGAGCTAATCGTGTTTGTTTGTTTGTTTAACAGCACTGGGCTCATAGCCATTACTGACTACTGGGTGGGGGTAGGGGTCTGCCTTCAGAACACCCCATTTTAGTAAGCTTTCTCTCTACACAGTCCTTTCAGGGATGTGGGGCAACATGCAGGGATTTCCTGGGGTTCCCCTTCCTGCCACTCACCCAGGCCTCCATAACAGCACTGAGTTCTTGGCTCAGGTCCTCACTCACTGTCCTGAATATCTTGCCTTTTATGCCTGATAAGCAACTGCAGGGCATTCTGGGATAGGGAAGGCCCATGGAGAGGCAGCTTTGAAGTAACCTGTAATGGAGGCTCCCAAAACATTGAGAGCTTCCAGTAGAGCTGAGGCAGCCACCCAAATGCAGAGAGAGGACCAGAATTCAGATGGGGCCATCTTTGGAGTTTCAAAAGAGGGGGATCTTTGCAAGAGGGAGGGCTGTGGGAAATCCGAGAAGAGAGTTGCCCTGAATTGCTGTAAGGACAGATTTGGCATTGGTGCTGGAGAATGAGGAGAAAGAAAGACTCTGGACCATAGGATGTCAGAGGAGCTCAGGGTCCAGAAAGAAGAGCCATACATTTAAGGTAAGCATAGGATCCACAAGGGGCCTAACTTGGCTCTTCAGGGTATTTGTTTGATGCCAGGGCAACAGTGAGCAGTAGGGGGTCCCCAGCAAACAGAAAGTTAGATCTAATGGCATTTATAGTAATACTGTCACCCCAACACTTGGAAGGTTGATACAGGAAGATTGCCAACAGTTTAATTCCAGTCCAGGATTTGTAAGTGCATTGTGTCAAAAACTGAGAGGAAAGGGCACTGACCAGATAGGAAGGTGGTTTCCACCAAGCCTGATGACATGAGTTTGATCTCCTGCATGGTAAAAAGAGAGTGTGGACTCACACAAGCTGTTCTCTAACATCCACGTGCACTGTGGCTCACACGTATCCGTCACCCTCACATAATCATACAAGGGATAAATAAACAAATGAATAAACAAAATTTAACTTCTTTAAATGTGAGATAAAATCAGAACAGGATCCTGGCTGTGGGCAGGTAACAGCCTAGACCAGCGTGGGGGGCAGCAGGAGGGGAGGTGGGAACGTGGGGAAGCAGGGAGTCCAGCGGAGAAGGGGTGAAGGACAGAGGTTAGGCAGCATCAACAGGAATATGACACTAAGTTTGTGAGGAATGGAAAATGCTCCCTGGGTCCTTGGGCAGCCTGTGGTCTATACCTGCACAGGTGTGGCCCCCCACAAATCATTGCACTTGATAGATAAGGAGTCGGAGGTGCAGAACCATTGGCTTGTTTACTCACTGCTGAAGAATGGTTTTGTAATGGGGTCCCCAGGCTTGGATTCTTCCCAAGTATTCCACTGGGCATACTGCCAGGAAAGCAGGGACCCTAGAGGACAAGCAGGGTTGGCCAAGGGCTGTCCTCCATGTGGCGGTTTTCCGCTGGGACTCCACGGAGTTGGAACACCAGGCACTGGCTCCAAGGGTGGGAGTTATGACCCTTCATAGGATGCAGGTGGCTGCCTTTGAGACCTTCGTCCACATCGACCATATTTTTATTCCTACCAAAAAAAAATGTTATTCGAGCCACTGAGTAGAGAAGTTATCTCTGCTTCCAAAAATCGAACCCCAAACTCCTCCACAAGCATGTAGATGTATGACAGTGTACACAGCTGTATGACATTGTGCTTCCTCAATCTGCCCAAGTGTCACCATGGGGCCCCTGGAAGTGGTTAGTTCCCAATTGTAGATGTTATACCCAAAGCACTGGGGAAGCACAGAGAATGCTCCCACTGTATTCGGATCATTCTCATGCTAAAAGTACCTGAAAATGACATCTTTTTGTTCCACTTTTCCTACTTGCCAGTGAGCACAGTGGCAGTTATCTATCATGTAAACGTGCTGGGGTGGTCAAATGTACTCGTGCCATGGACCTCACAGAAAAAAGAAATGGAGATCATACGTACAATGCTTTCTGGGACTTATTGTAAGGTCAACCAAAAAGACTCCTACAGGATGCCCTGCCTTAACCAGGGCATTTCCTAAATGAAGTAGAGACTGTGGAATTTTCTTGTATTCTATTGACTCTTTGGGGCCAGGTAGCCTGGGGGTGTGAGTGGAACTGTGGTGAACAAGGAGGTTAGAGCAGCCTGCAGGAGTTCCCTGTCAGGAAAACATGGGTGCGAATGTCCTAATGACTCCAGTTGAGGGTTAGAATGCTCAGCTGACTCATGGGTTTCTCCATCTACTCTTCCAGCATGCCTCCCAGGTCAGAGTGGGTGTCGATGCAGGTTGTTCCTGGGAGCACATTTTTGGGAAACACAGCCTCAGAATGGTGTTCAGGTTCTGTCACAGAAGGCCCATACTCTCTGAGGCAGGAATGCAAGCAGGTAGTTAGCAAGGGAAGAGTCTGGAATCACGCAGGGAAAGAAGAATAGATTCCCACAGCTGGAATCCATTCTTCCTGTGCTGCCTCAGTAGGAACAGACTCAGCTGTGCTGTGCCCAGTGTATGACCAGAGTGGATTCCAACTCTGAGAGAGAGAGCACTTTCCAACGATGAGATTAATCTCGGGAAGGGATATGCTCCCAGATTGTCAGTGGACGGGAGAGAGGGTGGGTCCCCAGTGACCTCTGTAGCATTTCCCCCTTCTATTCATTACCAGGTAGACAGCTCTAGAATTTTGGTAGGATGGCCCAACTAACAACACTTGCTGTGTGCAGTTACCAGAGTCTCCTCTGTGGAGAACTGGCTTAGTCAAAAGTCTTATTTCTCCCCCTGGGCCAGCAGGACTTCAGTAGTTCACACATGGTTGATTTAATAGCTCTCTGTGGATATGGGGGAATCTTTCAGTCAAGTGAAAGGGATTTGAGATGAGCAAAGATGCTTTTCCAGTGTGGATATTTTGAAAATGCCTGCACTCTGTAGGTACAGGAAAAAGATAGACCTACATGGTTGGTTGTTGTTGTTGTTTTGTTTTGTTTGTTTGATGGCTGATTAGGTGGGGTCGAACAATCAAGTCAATGAAACACCAAATTTCATAAGCTGAGGATGGTAGAACTCTTTAATTTGGGATCCAGACTTGTGTTTTGGCTACTCCTATTTGTATAGGTGATTAAAGTATAAGATGAGATAAAAAAATAATTCAGTGTAATAGGTCTTCCAATATGTAGACATTGATTCCCCAAGATCACCTGACATGGTTTTACCCCATCCCTCCCAAAATCACAAACTACCTAGGGCTCGGGTGGGATCACAGATATTCAAGGAATAGGCTTGCTGAACACAGGGCTGAGTCAATTCTACATGAGGTAACAGTTTGGGGGGTTGGAAATTGAGGAGTGTATGGTTCAGCAACTTGAGCATCTGTGGGGAGGAGAGTGAGAATTGAGCTTGGATATCCTGAGACCCAAAGGCCTACAGAGGTCTCTTCCATGGCACTTGACACCCTGGGGTGTGGGGCCAAGTTGCCTGATTGCACAGTTCTGCTAGGCCAGGAGAATAGGTTCATATAGTATTCAAGAGCTATCACTTGGAGTCACAACACAGTTAACACAAAAGGCTACTAGTCAAGACTCCTGGTATTTTCAGACTTTACGAGGATTTAAGAAGACAGGAGATTAAGGGACCTGGGAGAGGGTGGGTGATGTGGGGGTCGGGATGTCCCAGCCTCAGAGAAACTTGCCTTCTTCTCCAGTAGATCCTCTTTTCGTTGCAGCCTTCCAAAGGGAGACTCTAGTAAAGACGATTGGGAGTTTGTACAAGTGAGCATCTGCCTATCCCTCTAAGTAATTCCTTTAGTAAAGTCCAAACACATTTTCCCACAGAAAGAACAGCGAGGCTGGTAGCGTTCTACTCTTCTCACTGTACTTCCGAGACCCAACTGCCAATTGCCACCTCCTCATTCATACCCTGCTCTACTCCCCGGTCCCACTGCTAGCCTTCATTCTGCAGCATCCCAGGCCCGCACTTGTGTCCTCATCTCTCCCTTCTTTTTACCATTCTTCACCCCCAACCTTTAGCCTCCATTCCTTACCTCTGTCTCCTAAGCAATGGAGCCCTACCCTATTCAGTCAACTTTTGAGCCATAGTCTGAAATTGTTGAGCCACATAGTCTGAAATTGTTGAGCCACACTACAAGCTTTCTACACTAACAAGCTAAACACGTCCATCTATCCAAGGACATGAATGAGCAACTCCTGGTGGAGAGAGCTTCTTCGAGGAGCTTCAGACTCAGGAAAAGCATTACCTCATCACCCTCAGTGACATCCACCGGGATCCACTAAGCGCTATCCCCTCTCCAGCAAAGGAGATGCCTCATCTATGAGGGGGAGGAAAAAGAGTGGTTGCTCTGTCCTGAGTCACTCAGGTTAACGCAGCAAACTCCTACAGGCCTTTGAGACATGCTGTCCTATTTATGAATTCAGTTGGAGTAGAAGAGGAAATAACTGGAGGATGTTGGTTAAAAAAAAAAATCTAGAAGAGGTGAACTTGGTCTGTTTTCTGATTGGCTGTGCTCAGGCCAATCCCCAGAGGAAACCTGAAGGATGTTTGCGCTGCCTGTGGGAACACCGGAAGTGTCCTGGACACAGTGCCACAATACTGAGCATGCCAAACTGCCGATGGAATAGTCTCCTAAAACTGACTTCCAGCTTGATCCCAGTTAGATGCCCTGGCTTCTCATCTTTGCTTCCCAGAGTTTCTAAGTTTCCTAGGCATCTACAGCCCAGATGTCCACATCTGTAGGACATTTGACATCATGCATACAACATAGACTTGGCTCTACCTGCTGACTTCTCATCCTAAAACTGCAGCTTCTTTCTTTTGTATGGCATGAACATGGACAGGTCTTGTGAATGTCACCACAACCAATGTGAGTTCACATGCCTGTACAACTGTCCTGCCATATTAAACAAACAAACAAAACAGTTTTCTTATAGTTGTCCACAATCATTCTGTCTGCTCTTTGGTGATTATCCCTGAGCCTTGGGAAGGAAGGTTGTGATGCAGAGGCTCCACTTAGAGCTGAGCATTCTGTGGTCTCCTAGTCTCTGCACCTTGACTAGTCATGGGTCTCTGTCCTTAATTATCTATGGGCAGCAGCTTCTCCAATAAGGACAAACCAGTGTGTGTATACAGAATAAATTCTGGACTTTTCCCTTAGAGTCTATGACCTGTCTAGCTCCAGTTTCTTGGCCCCATCTTTCTCCTCTAGGAACATGCATACAGCACCCTCTAGCACTATCAAAGATAGCCAGAGGGGTGAAGCTTTCTGGTCAGTACCAGCTTCCTTTCTCCACGTTCTGCAACTCAGGGATTCAGTGTCTTTAGCAATTGGGTCTTTTGGAGGGTGGGGCGGTAACCAAAAGCATGGCAGTAGTAAGGTTTTGGGATCTATGTGATCTTCCAGCTCCAAAAGAGGTTACTCACTCCTGACACTGGCAAAAGACGGTGTTTGAAGTGGGAGGGGCCATCCAGACTTGCTTTGTCGTTGTGTTGGTTAGAGGTATCTGGATGGACCTTGGGGGAGGGGGCATCTCCCACTGTGGGAGGCAGCCTTCTGCAGGGGAGCAGGGTGGAGTGATGTTCGCTGTGGCCAAGTGTTTGTCTTTTATTTGAATAACTATTAAAAGGGAGATATTAGCACTGCAGTAAAAGATAGTCAAAAGAGGAGTCAGCAAGAATACACGCAAAAATTAAATAGGAAAGGAATGGTCTCCTTATAATCATTAAGAATGATGAGGCCCATACACAATATTACGTGTGGCACCTGAAAAGAAATGAGGCAGAGATATGGTGGTCTGAGCTGATCTACACAGACTGGTGGTTTAACTTGAGTTGTGCTTTACAATGCTTTGGTGGTAGGCAGAGAGAAGAAACCTCAGAACTCAGCATATAGCCAGTAGATCAGCCCCTGATCTAGCTGGAAGAAAAGTGATCTATCTTGTGGGTCCCTTTGGTCATCATATGGAATGGCTAATCCAGACTGATGATGTAATAGAATATAAGTCACCTAGCTGGTGATCTTTAGGGATGTTTGCAAGGGATTATCCAGATCAGATTAGCCCCCAGGCATACCCATAGGGATTACCTAGGTTAGGTTAAAGTGGGGGAGCCCCAGGTTCATGACCTGGATCTTTGGAGTGCATAGAGAAAAGGAGCCGAGCTTTGTCATTCTCTGCTCTGTGACTGTTGGAACAGTGGGACTAGCTGTCCCCTTCTTCTTCCAGCCCCTGGGCCTGCCCTGCTATGATGAAACATGTCTCCACCAGCTCTAAATTAGAACAATTCCTTACATTGCCTTTGCCAGGTATTTTGCACCAGCAATGAGACAAGTAACCAACACTTCCTATGTGGGGACACGGGACCCGCAGGATGGGCTGAGCGCTGCCTTGGAGACCCCCTTCCTCCTGACTGGGATGGTGTGGCTAAAGCAAGAATTGCCTTCTGTATCCAGTGAGCTCAGTGAGAGTATTAGACAGGGTTAAAGCAAGTTCACTGTTGCAAGACTGTTTTCCCACTGTTTTTTGAAAAGCACATCTTCTGGTCAGTGGCCTGTCACTAAATCCTGGGGACCCTACTTTCTGTGGACAATGACATCAATAGTCCACTTTGGATGGGTAAATATCAGGGCCTGGGGTCTTTATGACTAAGGACCCCTCAGTGATGATACTTTAGCACTTCTTCCTGTGCAATCCTAAAATTCACTTTTGTCACCTTGTCTAATAATACTGTCAGCCCCTCTAAAAGGGCCAAGCCCAGACCCCGCATCACCCTGTGTGATTTGGGAGCAAGTTGCTTAAAGTGTCTCCGGTGAGCTTGTGTAGAACAGGGGAAGGTAATAGTAGACACCCAGGGGAGGCAGAGGGTTAAGCATGTTATGACATCTAAAGCGCTTTGAACAGTGTCTGGCTCATATACTTCAGCTATTATTTGCAAAGCCTTCTCCTTCCTGCTCCTTTATCTACATCTCCTCATCACTAAGGGGAGTTATCATTGGCCAACGCTGTGGAAGGCATCCAAGTCATGGTCCTCAGGGCCCCTTTCCTAATGGCAAACTTCAGGGCACAGGCCCCTCCTGGCAGCTGTAGGCAGCAATCATTGTGCCTGGCAGTGGGCCATTCATCATCTCTTGTCTCTAAGAGGACTTGTTCTGGTATAGGAGAGGCCTAAGTGGGTCACTGGTTGGCCCTGCCTGCCCCACAAGACTGTCCCTCTAGGGCAGATTTGCATTTCTAAGGAAGGGCCTGACTTGCCCTAGGTGAGTGTTACCAGTAGAGTTGCCTGAACATCCTTGGGCTTTCTTCAGGAACCACAGTAGTCAAGACTTTTTAGTACCTTAAGAAAGTTTCTGTTAGCTCGGTAACTATCTAGCAAGTGTAGTTAGCGTGGTAACTAACTAGCAAGTGTCGTTAGTGTGGTAACTAACTAGCAAGTGTCCTGTTGCAATTTCTCCACAGTAGCAGGCTGTAGGGAAAGTGTCTTTAATCTTTAGAATCACCAGAGACAGTTTAGTAAATGGGACCACCCTGGCAAAACAGCTCACACATGGCTCTAAGACCATTTCAGTTCCCTGCAGTTGGGTTTGTTCTGAATGTCAGCTGCACACGCAGACAGCTCTGCCCACAGAAGACAAGCAGAGCTACATGGCCTGTCCACTGCCCTCAAAAATGGTGATGCTCTTAGAATCATAGTTATGACCAGGCAATCTGTGTGTGTGTGTGTGTGTGTGTGTGTGAGAGAGAGAGAGAGAGAGAGAGAGAGAGAGAGAGAGGGAGAGAGAGAGATTAAAGCACTCTGGAGGTTGAAACAGGATGGTTCCTGTGAACTCAAGAACAGTCTGGGTAATTGTGAGAGACCTCATCTCAAACAAACTTTAAAAGAATTACACACTTTCCACCATCCCCACATTTTCTCTCCTTAACAAGAGGTAGGAGCTATGGGAGAACTGAGTGCTTCACTGTCCTGACAGTTGAGAAACAAAATGCCCCCTGTGGGCCTGGACTTGGCCCTGTATCTTACAGAGAGTATGAAGAGCCAGAGAGGCGAAGACCGGAATATGGTTCTTTCTGGACGCATGGCCCAGAGCTCTTGGATGGGAAGCAGGTATCACATCACCACCTTAGAAAACAGTGGTTCTAAAGATGCCCTAACAGGCACCGTAACCTCTCACATACCAGTGAGCAGCTTAGTCTACCAGCTTCAGAGTGGATTGTTTTTCACAGATATGGCTCATTTGAAGATGGGAAAGGATTAAATTCATTGAGATTCTGGCTCAGCTCCCATGGATGGTGTCTCCGGTGTGTGGCGGCATAATGCTGAGACTCACATCTGTTGTTTTGGCCAAGCCTGGCAGAGCTCTCATCTGGTTGATCTGGGACTCAGTTTGGTCCTGCTCATCTCGAGGTGGGTGCAGCCACCATGCCGGACCCTATGAGTTCCCATGTGAGTAGGTCTGTGGGAAGCTCACTCCTTCTTCGCCTCTGGTGGCCCCATAGGAAATATTTACTAGCTCAAGACATGCCCTTCTTTAGGAATTCCAGTTCCCTCTTTAACCAAAAGGAGAAAGGGACATTAAAGTTCTGATCTGCTTTTGTACAGAAAACACTCGGTGCTCCTCGTCTGGCATTTTGGTGAGCCACAGTGACCCTGGAGCCTGTTTATGGCTCAATATTGGGAAGATAATTCTGTCTCCTGCAGACCTGCTACTTGGTCCAATCTCCTGGCCTCTCCTCTTCAGCCTAAGGACTGGGTTTTCCAGGCACTGAATACAGTGGCCATCAGAGAGGTCACACTTGGTTTGTATGCTACTGGCAAATTCTTGGTTGGAGTCTCTGCAGTGCTAGAAAGGGCAAGTGTTCCAGAACATATGATGTTTGATAGGTATTAAAAAAAAAACATGGATTTTTTTTTTTCACAATAGGACTCAGAGGTATCAACAAACAAAACAGAAACCAAAGCTCAGTACTGGAAGAGCCAGCGTACACTCTGTGTCCAACTTACAGGCTCATTCAGACTCAGATTCCAACAAGGCTGTGCCAAACAGTCGGCCTGCAGCTCAAGCCATCCTGTGTTAGTATCTGATCCCAGGGATAAGGAGACCTCCATGTGTATGCAAGGAGAGAGTCCTAGATTCAGTCACACGCTGCCACCCCTGCCCCCGCCATAACTGTTTCTAGTTTGCCAAGGGCCCCCATGGAATCCATGCTGCGTTTTCTCCTATGAGTTTAAAAATAGACTCCAAGGTATCTAACTCTCTTAAAAGGAACATGACAGACACCCGTGCCAATGCTGTGGGACCTGATACCCAGCCCTGGTCACCTCCCTAAATAGTCCCCACACTTGCCATCGGTTCACTCAGGGGGGTGCTGGGTACCCAGGGCTGTCCAATTAGCTACTGGGAGCTCACCTCAGACTGTTAAAGAGGAACAACCAGGGCTTCTCCACTTCTCTGCAGTCCTTATGTGAATATGCTCAGAAGGCGCCACATGGCTGTTAGGTAGTGTTTCTTATGTGGTTCAATATAACATTTATTCACCTATTTATTTTGCTGAGGGTGTCATCCACACCAAGCACAGACTACACCACTGAACCCTCAGCCACTCAAACAGAACAAAGCCGTCAATGTTTTCTGGAACATTTCAGAAAGATCCTTCCGGGAGTGGCCTTGGCAGTTACAAAGGGGAAGAATAACATTTTCCCCGAAGGGACACTCCTGGTGGTGCCTCACACACTCCACTGGGTGGTCCACTCATGGTTCCTAAGGGCGATAAACCTCCTGCCTTTCTCAGTAAAGGGTGGAGTACCTCAGGCACACCCTTATCAATGATACCCAGAGTCCTTAGAAGCCAGGGTGACTCCCCGTGTGGGTGACAGGCAGAAGTGATAGAGAAGAGAGACCAGATCAAAGCTGTTCTGGTGGATGGTCAGGAGGATGCTATAAGGAACCTTTAGACATGGCTGGAGGTACCACGTCTTTGTAGCTGCATCTTGAGAACTGTTTTGTCTGTGTGGAAAATGGCAAATGGAAGACAATGCCTGCAAAGCTCAGAGATCTGGAGACCCTTAGGGGGCAGGTGCTCCTGTTTTTAGGCCTCGATTTGTCCAGGGTAGATCAGAAACACTCCAGACCTCTGGGAGGTAGGTTTAGAACAAAACATTGGTTGGGGAGAAGATAGAAAGAGAAAAGGTGTTTCAGCTCTCACTGACTGAGTACCTATTACATATCAGGGTGTCCTGGGCACCTTCATATATCACCTACATGACCCTTAGGTGGGTAGGCAGAATTGTTCCTGTTTCTCTGATGTGGAAGGCAATGTACAGAAATGCAGCTGCTCTTGTGGGAACATCACAGCTCAACCTTGCTCCCAGAGAGGGTGTTACGCCACCCAGGAAAGCAGACTTTCTATTGCCATTAAGTGAGTTCCAAGTCTTGTCATCTCAATGGGAAAGTTATAGCAGGGCCAGTACGGTAGGGATTCTGCCTTTACCCCAGCTCAGGGCTCTGATGTCATGTTATGGAAGAGCCATCTTGCATACCAGATTAGTCAACAAATCTCACTCTGTTCCTCAGCGTCCTGGAGGTATGATAAGCTTAGAACTTAAATAAATAAATAAATAAATAAATAAGTGTTCTTCCAAGTTTAAGAAGAGCTGAAGAATGAACAGCCCTTTGGGTGTTGAGGGAGGGCAGGCAAAGTCTATAAATGTCCAAGGTTCCCACCACTCTGGGAACTTCCCACTTCATCAAGCTACCAATTGCCCCTCCCCCCATTGAGACAAGGTCTCCCCATGTAGACTAGACTGGCCTGAAATTCACTAATGTCCAACCTCAGGCTCTTATGTGCTGACATAGAGGGTGTGCTACGAAGGTTAGCCAGTTTCTTCTCCTCTCATGTAGTCTCCTGACATAATTTCAAGTGACTCAGCTCTGCAGCTGGGACCCCAGTTCTCCATTGTGCTTCTAAGGTGAGGGGACAGCAGAAAGACTGGAAGGAGTTTGGCAAGCTTGGGGACACTGCAGAGCCTGTGAACGTATGGGATAAAAGGAGCCTGGGGTCTTTCTGCCAGCCGCTCCTGCCTATACCTCAGCCCACCAGTGCTGGGCTGTGGGTGGGGAAGAGTCCCATAGATGTTGTAAGAAGCTATTCTGGGCACAGTAGGTTTGAGCTTCTGAAAGTGTAACATCTTGATGTAGGGTAAACATGGGAGAAGAGAAAGAGCAAGACCATATATGTGATCTAAGTGTGTAGTAACGATGGTGGATAGAGGGGAAAGTTCATTGTAGAAAAACAATGGCTGAGTCCCCAGTGCTCAAAGGGAAGCTTGGAAGTCTAGCAGCTTCCATTGTCACTTCCATAGCAAACTAGCTTCCCCTGCAATGGTAGCTCTGACGGAGACACTCTATGATTGTGAGCTGGATTGTCTCCTTGCAGCTGGAATGTTCTGTCCAGCCTGATCCTTTCTGCATCCCTTTCATCCCATGACATATAACATCCTGAAGATGAGTGAATGGACTATAATGTCAGCCTTGAAAATTAGCCCAGCTATGTTCTAGTCATATAGAGAAAGAGTAAGGAATATAGAACACAGCAGTCCAGCCTTTCAACAGTGGAGCCTTATAATTCACTTGTGGTGTGAGGCTAGCATGCTTGGAAAAGGACACTAGGTTTGATTCCTAGCACAATTCACATGTACACACACACAGAGAGAGAGTCAGACAGACAGAGACACAGAGACAGAGACAAACAGAGAGACAGAGACAGAGAGAGACACACAGAGAATTTGAATAAAAAGAGAAACAATTCAGTTTAAAATGAGCAAAAAAAAAAACATGAACAAATGCATTGCTTAAAAAGATACATGGGTGACAGATGTGCACCTGAAAAGGTGTTATTAGTTATTAAAGAAAATGCAAATTAAAACCCCAGTGAAGTATTTCCACCTATCTGCTATGATGTCTAAAGAAAAGATAAACAGAAAGAACGTAGACCAGCAGGCAGGAGGCAGAGACTGAATACCTAGGGGACACAGGAAATATTGGAGGTGACCGTATGTTTCTTATTTTCACTATGGTGATGGTATCCTAGAGGTGTGCTAACATAAAAACTCACCCAATTGTGTATTTTAAATATACAGATCCTACGAAGTTAGTCACACTTCAAACAGCTTGAAAATAGCCTGTCAGTTCTTTCTGCCAGCCACATGGTGTTTGGGAAGTAAAAGACAAAATACTACTTATCTTCCATTTGGGTAGGGCACGCTCTCTCTCTAAATATTAATGTTGAAAGAGGAGTTTGTTATCCCCTGGGATGCTCTGCTGGGTTGCAATCGAGGCTGTTCCAGTAACCATGACTTATTAATTGACATTCTCTGTGCAGAGACACCCAGGCAAGAAATCTATAGCATGCACAGTGGGGCAGAAGGGAAGAGACACTAACCTCCACACCTTGGTACAGCAGTGCAGGCATTTTTCGAGGTCTTGTAGAACAGGTCTGTCTTCACATTCAGCCTTCCATGGTGCTGGGGTCCTGGAAAGCTGGGACGTTCCTGAGCTGGCTTCATGAGTACACTGTTTAGTTGGACAGCTCTCACCCAGAATTCATAGCACTTCTTTGATGAACACTTTAGACTGCTCCACGGTCTTCTGGCCATCATCACCTTGGTCCTCCTGACACCGCACACGTTTTTATTTTGCATGTATGTGTGTTAGTGTATGTATGTGTTTGCGTGTGGATGTAAATGTATGTGGGTATGCTAGCTGTGTGGACCCATGTGTGTGGAAGCATATAAGTCAGGTGTCTTCCTTGACTTTATTTGTTGAGGTAGAGTTTCTCACAGAGCTTGCCAGCAAATTCCAGAGAGTGTGGTTAGCCAGCTTTCCCTAGGCATCCCCTGACTCTGAACCTCAAGTTCTGGGATACATGAGGTCACCATGTCTGTTTGGCATTTGTATATGTTATGGGGGTCTAAACTCTGGTTGTCATAGTTTTACTTGGGCTTTATCCACTGAGCCATTTCTCAAGCACAGCAGTGTCCTTGGGAATTTCAACAGAGCTATTCATGGAAGGATCTCGACTCAGTTCAGCTTGGGCCTTGGACCTTCTGTTTACTGGTGGTGCGCTGGGGCCTCACTGTGACTCTCTGAGCTCAGCATTGCCCATTCATCTCACAGGTGACTGAGGGCAAGTGAGAGAACGTCCTTTAGTTAACAGTTGTCCTGCATTCTCATTCTTCATAAGACGTAGCTGGACCGGTCCGACAGCAGGGTTGGTAAGACAGTATTTGTGTGGCGTAGCCTGTCATTTGAAGAAAGCAAGAACTTGCATCATGTCTCCCTGAGCAGCTTTCTCTGACCATTTCTCATCAGAGTTGGCCTTGCTTGGGGTAGTTGCTGGTGTCACTTCCAACACTACACCAGCTCCCGACATGCTTGTGACATCTGTGCCTGAAATGACCCCTCCAGGTCCACAGCCTGGAGTAGCATTTCAACCAGGCCACCTAAGGGAGGAGAAAGGGAGGCAGTAGTAACAACACGCCTGTCCCTAACTCCTCAGCTTCGTTCACTGAGACTCTGGCACAGCCTCTGGAATAAGCTATGCAATCCGGAGTCTCGGATATGATGGAAGAGCTGGAAATATACAAATTATCCACGGGGCACAAACAGACTTTGCTGAGCTCACGCTGGCCTGCTGCGGGCTCCCTGGCAGCCGAGACACTGCGCGCTTTGCAGCTCGGAGCTTCTCGGTCGCATTGCCACATGTGCCCGGCTTCAGCGGCGCACCTGCAGCTCGGTGGCCTGCGGGACTCAGCGGCGGGGCCTGCCCCCGGGGGGTCGTGGCTCTTTCCCGCCTGGCGCGATAATGGAGTGAAAATGACCCGGTGGCGTTAGCGGCGCGCTCAGGGTCGGGCGCCGGAGCAGGCGCGCGCGGAGGGGGGCGGGGGGCGGCTGTATTTTTAGCCAGATGCCTCGTAAGTTGCCCGAGCGCCCCGCGCCGCCCAGCAGATAACACCGAGGGAGCTCCGGTGTCAGCGGGCGCCGGGCGATGGCAGAGCGGCCGCGCAGGTCGGGGTCAGACCCCGCGGTGAGTGCCGGGCGGGAGGCGGGGACGGGAAGGGGGGCGGGGAATGCGCGTGCCAACTTTCCGGGTCTGGGGTGGCGGGTCCTGAGCGGGGACGCGCCGGGTCTGCCCTTCTGCTGCCTCACGCCGCGGCTCCGCGGAATCCAGAGGAAAATTCCTCAGGCCTGGAGGCTGCGGCCAGCCTCGGCTGGGCCCGGGAGCCGCCCGCGGGCATGACCTGAAGCTGGCTGGGGCCAGGGGGCAGCTGTACTGGGGCGCGTTACCCCTCACTGGGGAACAGGGTCAGGGTCCTATGGGTTCAGCTGCACAGGCACTGTCGACCCTGTCCGGAGCACCAGCTAGCCTGACCCTCAAGTCCTTAGAAACCCCCTAGTCCCCGAGGTCCCTTAGGAAGCAGAAATGAATGAGGCACAGAAAAGCGATCTGTGCATGTCAGAGCCCTGCTCTGCCTTATTCTTGTTTTAACAATGGGAAAACTAGTGTCTGGAAACTTGAAGAGGCACAGGACATCAAGTGGGAAAGCAGGACTGGGAATGGATAGGCAGATCTTCCACATGGGGACCCACCCAGCTTTGCACACACCTGTACCCCATAGCCTCCAAAGCAAGATGGGTCCCTGCAGGGGAACCCAGGGCTCCTACTCACAGGGCAGATTCTTCAACAGTATCTTTGATTTTCATTTCATTGTATCCAGTTGTGGTCTGTTTAGGGTTCTTTGACATCTCAGTTTTCTGGATAGAAATCATAGGCCTCGTGGTGACCAGGGGGCTCTCTTCCATTTCTTCATAATACAAAGAGTAAGAGCCAGGGCTGCATCAACGCTGGGACACTGTACTTTGTTGTGAGGCCTGACATAGGCCTGGGTGTCCAGCTTACTTTGCACTTATGCTGCGTGAGTGGAACCCAGGACCTCGCACATGCTAGATGAAACTCTACCACGGAGCAGCTGGGTGAGCCACCCACCCACCTGACTCCCACCCATCCAGGAGATCGTCTTTCCTGAAGTTCCCTCGATGGCTTTGCCAAAGAAACAGCATTCTGGCCAGATTCATTTCCATGCATCTTTGCAGAGGGGAACTGGATACTCAAGATGTGATTGGGGAAGTTAGGCTCTGCCTGACTCAGGCAGGCTCAGACCCTAAAGGAGGGGTGACCAGGAGACCTCCCTGTTCTCCTGCTAGTGTGAAGTGAAACATTGTCTTGCCTGCTGTGAGTTTGGAACCACACTCAGAGTTACAGGAATACTGACGTTTATTATCATGTTCCCAGAGGCCCCCTCCCAGAACACCACTTGTCCTGGGCCATTGCTCCAACCCTCCAGAAGTACAAATTTGATACTCTGAGTATTCCAGGGAACCAGGGTTTACCCTGTCTTATGATTCTCCCTAACCTGAGTCCCAGCAACAATTCCATCCCCTTTCTTCCTCTTCTACGTCCTTCCTTCCAATGTGTACACAACCTCTGGAGGCAAGTAAATGTCTTCTAGCTACAGCTGAACTTGACAGGAACCCTAGGGATATTTGAAAATGATAGCAGGTGGTTAGAAAGATGCGCTGGAAATTCATGAGATTCAAACCCTGGCCAGTCACTGCTAGCTGTGTGTCTGGAGAGTTACTCAACTTTGTGAGCTAGTCACGTCATCTGGTGAAAAGAGAGAGCGAACAACACTCCCCCACCTCAAGGAATCCCTGGGAGGAGCAAATCAATCAATTGATGTTGAGTGCTTGAAAGGTAACAAGAGTACTTGTGTTGAAAGGAAGTTCAGAGATAGCACATGGGTTAAATAGAAGGGATATGGGCTGAAGACATAAGAAAATGCTCTATTCCAACACACACACACACACACACACACACACACACACACACAGAGGCTGGGGAGGAGGGAAGGGAGATGAAGACATGAAGAAGGGACAAAGGCACTGTAACCAGAATAGGGCACCGGTAAGTGTGCTTCTTCCATACCTAACTGAGGAGGTAAAGATTTGTGCTTGAGTGACAGAGAACAGGCAGGCCTTCTCCGGGGACCCCAGCCCAGCCTCCTCTCACACAGCAGCCTCCTGAGGCTACCTGGCAGGGGATGGATGGACTTCAGGAAGGCCAGCAACTTTGTTCTAGTTAACCATAGCCCAGGGACATGAATAGTATGTTGCTACTTGTTTTCCTAGTTTGTGTTTTACTCGGGTCAGTGTTTCTAATGGAAGGCGTCGGGTTCTTCTGACTCCGTTTCCCTGTTAAAGCATTTAGACTGTGCTTGTGCACACCAGGCACAGGGAGTTCAGATGGAGCTGAACTAGACAGATGGACGGTAAGGGGGGGGGGTTAGAAGAACAAGACAGTGGAGATGAGTCGTGTATGCTGTATACTCTGCAGCCCGGGTGTCATCTGCCCTCTAGGAGGTTCCATGAATGGTGGTGGAGTGAAGCTGTGAGTTCCTGCTATGTCACCATTGTATTCCAAGTCTTTCCCTTTCTCCCTCTCCTGTTTTAGCCCCCATCCCCAGCTCCCAACATGATACCAGACTTAAAATAAAACCTCAGTAAATTTATTGTAGAATTAGTGGGTGTGGCACATAGTAGCCAGTGGGAGTGACATCATTCACCCCAAGAATGCTGCTGTGTCCTGACTGTGTCCTGTATCCTTTTGAGAGGCAAACGGCAAAAGGGCACAGCCTCACCTGGACCTGGCTTCTGACTACTCAGGTGGCATTAGCCATTCCTTTTATGTTCATAGTTTCATCATCTATGACAAAAAGAAAAAGGAAAAATAAAAAAGGACTGGATTTCTTTCGAGGCCTACATGGCCTTGACACAGAGTCAGAGATGGGACCTGTGGGACCTACCCAAATTAGACTGCACCCTTACCTGCCTTATACTTGGCAAAATTGCCTGAATGGATAGTCAGGTAAAAAGAAATAACATAAAATAAAATACCACTGAGAACACACTGGCATCATAGGCCTTAGCCGTGTGCACCTTCCTAGACTGATACTGAGCTGCAGAACTGGGGAGTCTTCACCTCTCCAGTCCTCAGGGGAACCAGTTCTAAAATGGGGTGACGATTACGCCCACCTTTCAGACTGTGGCTAATGGTAGAACACTTGCCTCGGGTGTGTGCAAGTCTCAGCTTCCATCCCCAGCCGCTGTGCGCTTGGCCGTGCACTTGGCCCAGTGCCTGCTGTTGGAATTGTCCTGGTTTTGCTCTCGAAGCTGCAGAAAGCCTCTAACCACTCTACTGTGGACTGGCTCCTGCTCACCTGCTTGTCTGTCGTATTCCTTCCTATCACTGGGGCTTTGAACGAGAAACGGTATCTGAGATTGCTTCTATTTTTATCTCTACGCTCTCAGGTTTTTATCCTAAGTCCTATTATTGTGCTATAAAAAAAAATTAAACCAGCTCATTGGTGGAAAGAGGGCCTCTTTAACACTCTTCTGCTTAGGAAATAATGTGTTTTCCCTCTAGCTGGGTTCAGAAAGCTCTTCTGAGTCAGCAGTCTTAACTGTCATCTGAGGGAGAAGCTGTGATTCTGATTGGGCTGAGCACAGAGAGCCTGTAGACAGGTCTCCGTCCCCAGTGCCCTGCCGAAGAAGCTGGCCTTCCAGTCAGATAACACTTTAAAGTGTTCAAAGGGTTTAGTACCTGCTCCGAGAAGCAAACAGTTAAAACTAGAAAAGGATACATTGTTTTTAAAGAATCTTGCAATCTAAAGTCAAGCTCCTTTCCTGATATTTCTAGATGTAAAGATACAAAATTCTTAGTGTTCTAATTAGACTGGGTCCTGTAGCAGAGGCGCCCAGCAGGACCTTGAAGGCAAACAAGATGGACCCACGGATCAGAGTGAGACAGAACCTTGGAGTCCAGAGAGTAATCAGGTGCAGGACTGTAGCCGTGGCGCAGAAATGCCTCAGGACACAGGAAAGGAGAGAAGAGAGCCTCCTGACGTGACGGGGCAGGAAAAGGAGCATGCCTCACACATTAGTGGGCAGCCTCAGGGCTGAGCTTCAATTTTACATAACTGGAACTTAAACCTGAGGAAGACAGGCTTTGAGGGAAGGTTCCGGTACTCACGACCGGTTCCCACTACAGCGTGTGCTTGCTATGGACGGCGGCACAGAGACCCTTTGTCGGGGGAGAGGTTAGTGTGGGACTGTTTAGCAGTATCTGAGATTGGTGGTCATGGACCGAAACTCTTCCTAGTTTAGGGAACCTGACCGCTAATGTGTATTGGTTTTCTGCAGCCACGATACCAACTCACCACAAACTAGATGACTCAAAACAAGAGGAGATTGTCCCCTACCAGGCAGGGTAACCAAACATCTAAATGAAGCAGAAATGGGGCCATGCTCCATCTACAAGAGAAGCTTTACTGTGTTCTGTCCTCTTCAAGGCCACCTGTCTCGTGGCTCAGTCCCCCTCTCTGCTTCTCTCCTCTGGGTGCGCCACTTCATCTGTCTTTCCTAAGGACACCGAGTTCTGGATTGAGGGCTGGCCTAAGGAATCTAGGCTGATCTCATCCTAGGAACAACAAGTTTTTGACTTCTGTACAGACTCTTTGCAAAGGAGGACGTCGTGGGGATGGACTGTGGGGATAAGGGCGTTGGCGTCTTTGGAGGCCCCACATAGGCCACTACTGCATGGCCACCCTCCCATGTTGAGCATACTCTGGTGTGCTCTGTGTGCTAAGTGCTTTGTGCCAATCCTCAGGAGCACCTCGAGGGTACAAGAAAGGCTTCTCCCTATTCCAGCTTTCAGTCAGGAGCCCTTTCCGCCCTCCAGTCCTCTGTGCCCACCACCCTGTCTGCAGGAACACTGTCTCCTGTTGTCCTGACTCTCACTCCCTGGCTGACATTCATCTTTAATGCAAACCAGTGCTTCGGACAGCAGTTGTACAAGCAGGGCTTGGGGTACTTGTGGCAGGTGACCAAATGGCAGGCAAGGAAGGGACAAAGAACTGTGGTAGGTAGCTGCTTGCAAGGGCCCAGGATTTGGGACTGGAGAGATCTCTCAGAGGTTAAGAGATTGCTCTTCCAGAGAACCCAGGTTTGGTTTCCGGCACCCACATGGTGGCTTACAATGGTCCAGTTCCACTTACATCTACCTAAGCAAAATACTAAAAATATAGAAATAAATACATCTTTAAAAATGAACCTAAGATTTCAGAGCCATGTTGCCAACTTTGGAGTTCGGCTGTATGTACATCTTACCTCACGTGTGACCGTACACAGGCTCCTCGACTCTCCATTCTTTGGTGACTTCTGTAAAATGGAGACCACAGTGGGACCTGCCACTTACGGTTTTGGCAGGAGAATAACATCCACACACGCTTATTTCTAAAGTCATAAAACTCACACTGGCTTTTGTGCCTGTGTTGCTGAGTCTTTGGCACCGGAACCTGTATGATATGCTAATCATACAGGAACAGGCCATGCCTGGAGCTATGGGCCTGCAGTCCCAGTAACTTGAGAGGCTGAGATAGGAAGATAGGGTAAACCTGGGCTACAGAGAGTTTGAGGCCAGGCTGGGAAACTTAGTGAGACTCTGTCTCAAAATTAAAAAAGAAAAAAGTGGGCGTGGGGTGCTGGGGCTCAGTTGGTAGAGTGCTTGCCTAGCATGTGTGAGGCTCTCGGTTCAATACCTAACAGTAGAGATGGTGGAGGGAGGGTGTGGGGAGGGGACATGGAGGGCTCTGCAGCTCGGAGGCAGCCTGAACAAGCTGTGTTGAGGGTTCCACATTGGAACTGGTTTGGGATGGCTCTCCAAGGTGGTTTTTCCTCAGTCCTTGCAAGAATGACCATGCGTGAACATACCCAAAGGAAACCCAAGCTATAACTGGGGGTGTTGTGTGCACACAGGATGGTAAAGTCTTTGCCAATATGGGACACTCACAGCTTGTCGTTTGCCTCTGCAGGCCGATGCTGCTACCAGCTTTCTGCGGGCTGCACGCTCAGGAAACCTGGACAAGGCTCTGGATCACCTGCGCAATGGAGTGGACATTAACACCTGTAACCAGGTCAGTGGGTAGACACGGCGCATCCCGTTGACTGTCCAGAGACCTTTGGAACTTGCCCCTACTGTACTCTCCCCAGTGCCCCAAAAGTCTCTGAAGCTTCTGCTGAGGCTCGCCGTGTGTTAATACCCTTACAGCCTAGGTCCCATAGAGAGAAAGGCTACCTTGCTCTTGCAGTGGGACCTGGGCTCAGGCCCAAACAATGCAGGCTCTCCATTGAAGTCACTGTGTATCTCTCTGTTGACTTAGAAGCAACTTGTGAATGAGTTTTAGGAGGAGCCCTGAACCAATGCTGGAGCCATGGCATAAGCCCCCCTTACCTATCAGCAGTCTTTTGGGTTCCTGGGCATGAGTGGTGCAGGAGACAACCTTCCGCCTTCAACATCTAGGGACTTGACCACTCCCGGGACCTCCTACGAGTGGAATCCACAGTGTTTGTCCTCCTAGGACTGGCTTCTTCCCTTTAGCATAGCTAATGTGGTAGAGGTTTGGTTGGCATCCCCAACAGCATCGACAAACTCCCAGAATGCAAATGGTCACCTGCCTCTGTGCTCTGCTCCCTGTCCTCTTCCTGCCCCTCCAGGCCTGGCAGAAATGATAGAATACCTAACCTTCCCCTTCCCAGGGTCGAGATCCTATTAGGGTTGAGATGGTCTTGTACTAGCTTCAGCCCACAGCTAAGACAGTAAGACAGGTGATAGATATAGGGTCTGATTGTGAATCTGCCCATGGCAGTGGCCTTGGGGTGGTGGTGGTAAAGGTGTGTGAGCTGGACTTAAGTTGACAGGTAGGGTGAAGAAAGGGATACTGTCACCTCCCATATTCATCTCCCACCCAGAAAAGGCACACAATCAAGCACACGCAGACCCTGAAGACTTAGGGGTTCAACCAGATGTCCCATGTGGATGGAAGAGAGGCTGTCTAGAATGCTGAATGCATTGCCTTGGGCAGTGAGGCATGGGAAAGGCCTGGGGACAAGGAGGAAGTCTCGGATGATGGGTCTGAGAGCAAACCAGGCATCCTCCATACCACAGTCCAGAGCCTATCTCTGGACTGAGTGGGCAACCCCAACCCCTTCCCAAGATTCACTGTGTCCTAGCTGCCATGCAACTTCCAGCAGTATCAAAGCCCTCAGGAGGCCTTTCCAGGATTAATCCTCCAGCCTTAAAGAAACCCCTGAGCTGAGTTGGGAGCAGCTGAGTGTCAGAGGCTCTGTCTGGCTGACTATGGCAGTGGGGCTTCATCTTGAGGGCCTCCTGTGGTGGCAACCGAAATCCCTGGCCTCCCGTTATCTGGTTCGCTGTAGGTTTCAGAAGATGAAAGCAAGAGGCAGGTGGGCATTCTCAGTGGTTTGCCGACAACACAGGGCCTGTATGCGGGTGCAGAAGGGGTCATGCATTAGGGTTCAGACTACAGACCTGGCTGCCACCAGCCCATTCACTTCAAAGCAGTCACTGCCTGCCACACCAAGCGAATGAAAGGAACCAGGGACTGAGATAGCCCACTGCCATGCAAAGCTTACTGTCCCATAACACACACTTTCTGCTTGTGGTTAAACATGGGCTTTTGTCTTCTGGTCAGGGGCTGGTGATGTCAGTAAGACCTCCAGGCTCCACCTTATGTGAACACACCTTTCCAAAAATGTACTCTGGAGGCAGACATCACAGAAGTCGGCCAAAAGAGGATAATTACTCTAGATCTTGGGGCTGGAGAGATGGCTCAGAGGTTAAGAGCACTGTCTGCTCTTTTAGAGGTCCTGAGTTCAATTCCCAGCAACCACATGGTGGCTCACAACCACCAGTAATGAGATCTGGTGCCCTCTTCAGGCATGCAGGCATACGTGCAGGCAAAACGTTGTAAACACAATAAAAATTACTCTAGGTCTGTATGTTTGATCATTCAGTTCCCAGATGAAAGATACACAACTTTTCTTATTTACAATAAGGCTTAAAGGGCATAAGAGCTGGGCCTATATCTACTCCCTATGCTATTAGAATCTACTTTCCTATGGCTAACCAGGAGTTATTTTTTACAATGTTTCATCTGGGCTGCTCTTAACTCCAATTGGCCAGTCCTCGAGGCCATGTTTTTCTGACTCATGGTGAATTTCTCTTCCTCTTCTATCTTCTTCTCCTCCTCATGATCCTCTCCTGACCCCCCAAGCCCAGGAACTCTAACCCCTCCTATGTCTCTTCTGCCCAGCTATTGGCTGTCGGCATCTTTATTTACCAACCAGAAGTAACTTGGGGCCAAAGTCACGTAGCTCACTTGGGTCTACATGAAGACTCTCTTGCCTCTGGGGCAACCGGGTCATGGAGGCCTGTACTTAGCATTACAACACACAGTCAAAGACCAAACCTCAACACTTGTACATAAAGGAAATGAGCTTGTATAAGAGACATGAATGCCCAGGACAGAATAGAAGTTCCTGTCACCATACTTCTGCTTACAGAAGACACTCACACCGGGGTGCACATGTATCCACACAACACCAATGTCTCCATAATGCCTGTCTTGTCATTTATTTCGGCATCATTGTCTCTTTAGCTCCACCCCCATTGTCTCTTTAGCTTGCACACTTTCTGTGTGCAAGGACATAGACTGATCCTAGTCCTTTTCCCCTGTGGGTAGGAAGAGCTGTTAACCAAATAATCACATATAACTAAGGCCATGAAGGAAAGGTGTATGACAGAGGCTCTCAAACCCATTTGCACATCAAATGACCCTTTCACAGGGGTCACCTAAGACCATCAGAAAACACAGATATTTACATTGAGTCATGACAGTAGCAAAGTTACAGATATGAAGTAGCAATGAAAATTACTTTTCTAGTTGGGGGTCCCCATAGATGAGGAACTGTATTAAAAGGTCACAGCACTGGGAAGGTTGAAACCACTACTCTAAGATATTCTGAATGGAATACAGCATATAGGAGCCTGTGGTGGTTTGAAAACACTTGGCCCAGGGAGAGGCACTATTAGGAGGTGTGGCTTTGTTGGAGGAAGTGTGTCACTGTGGGGGTGGGCTTTGAAGCTCTACCCAGTGCAGAAGATCAGATTTCTCCTGGATACACTCAGATGGAGATGCTGAACTCTCAGCTCCTCCTGCACCATGCCTGCCTGGATGCTGCCACACTCCTGCCAGGATGATACTGGACTGAACCTCTGAACCTGTAAGCCAGCCCAATCAAATGTTGTTCTTATAAGAGTTGTCTTGGTCATGGTGTCTGTTCACAGTAGTGAGACCCTAACTAAGGCAGGACCTGATCTAGAGTCAGAGGTCAGAGACTCCTTAAGCAAGAAACAGAGGAACTGAGAGCTAAGCTGAGGTTAATGAAGGGACAGCCAGCATGGGTGAGTGTAGATAGGCAGGGACCCAGTTGAGGTAAAACTGGACAGAGCTGCTTCTTACCAGTGACAAGAGCTTGACATCACACAGCTGGACAGCACACTCCAGGGCCCGAGTAGAGCTTGCACAGGTATGCACTATGTATGCGCGCCTACCCACTGCCCCAGACTTTAACTCTGAGGTTGATGGCTGAGGGGCGTGATCTGAGGGGAGCGGAGGCATCTCAGTAGTGAACAACCTACACAACTGTGTTAGTGCACCTGGCACTAACAGGAGGGCTGACTCGCTCTCCTGCTTGCGGATGCAGCCATGTTAAAGATTTTGATCTTTATACTGAAGGCAAAGGAAAATGAGCCGGGGGTTCTCACATAGAAGTGGCCATTGGAGGCCTGATTTAAAGGCTCCCACTGGCTACTGCACACGCTGTGGAGTAGGCAGGAAGAAGGCCGGTCAGCAGAAAGTCTAGCAGAATATTGTTGGGAGCCTGGATAAAAGTCATGGCTGAGGAGAAGAAACAGAGCCAAAAGGCCCGGACGGTGAAGCGGAATGGTGGAGGGGCTTCCAGAATGACCCTGGCGGTCTGAGGAGGGCAGCACTCTCCATGTATTCTGGGAGCACACAGTGTGTGCATGGTAAGGTCACCAACTGGGTGGTGTTAAGGACAGATGACAGCGGGAATAGACAGACTGCGGCAGGGGCTTTTGAGGCTGGAACTCAGACGGAAAGGGAAGGGAACCTGAGACAGTCACCCCCAAGCAGCTCACTCTAGCACCATGAAAAGGAGTATGAGACACTCCGTACACAGCCACACTGTAGAGTCATCATATGCATGTTCATTAAGTAGCTACTGTGTGCCAGGTTCCATTCTAGGTACTGTACGTGCCCGACAGAGGACACAGGTTGAGTATTATATGCTAACAAAGAAAAGACACAACAGGCAAGAAAGCGTGTTAATCAACTTCCTTATTGGATGATTGCTACCTGGACAAAGGAAGGGAGAGAGCCTGGTGGTTTCTGGGAATAGCACTCCTGAAAAAGAAAAGTGTGAGGGACCCCAGGTTAGGAAGCTTTGCCTTGCCGCTGGGGAGTGTTGCCCAGGGATGAGTATACTCCTGTCAGTCCCAACTTCATATATCTAGCTCTCGGTGCCGTCTAGAAATCGTTCTGTAGAATCAAATGTCATAGTGTGGAGGCTACGGTGATTAAAAATAGACTGTGTAGGATGGGTAGATTGGCTTCTCACACTGCCAGCTAGCCACACGAAGGGAAGCAAGCTGCCGGGACAGCCGAGCTCATCGCCGCAGACGTCAGGTTAACATGGTACCACGGAGGCCATGCACTGGAACTGAGGCAGCAAAGGGCCTCAGTGCTGAGCACCTGTCATGGTCATGCTCTCCCGTACTAGGCGTGGGGTAAACCACAACCTGCCCTCAAAGAACTGAGGCAGGAAGCCTGCCTGATTCTGGGAGGGTAAAGACAAAGCATTCTCCTGGCCACATAGGAGCCAGAAAAGTTTTTGATGTCTGCCACATTTACTTCCAGGGCTGTTCTGGTGTAACTGTAGGCCAGGGCCAGGTGAGTTCCACATCACATCTTTCATTGCTCAGAAACAAGGACCTACAGAGGAGTGCATGGGTTCCAGTGGCATCCTGGGACATGCAAGAAGGAGGGTGAGGAGGGCATTTCCCAAGCTTGGAAGGCTGACTCCAGAGCATTACAGATGGGCCTGTTACTGTCTTGTGTCACCTGTTGTTTTAGTCCTCCAGGCAAGCACAGAATAGCATTAAACCATGTGGATCCAGATTCTGCCTATGTCCTGAAGTCACACAGAAATCCTTCCAATCTCAGCTTTGCTGCTGAGAACAGCTCTAGGCAGTGAGGGTGGGGAGAGGGAATGTAGGGTCCCACATCTGATACTGTGAGAGCGTGGCTTTTGTCAGAGAAAGAAGGCCACACGAGGCCTGCCCTCCGGAGCTTGCTGGAGCCTCTGTCAAGAGTCTAGGTTGTTTTTAATAGGGAAATGGTGTTTAGCAGGAGCTACTCCATTTGATGTCCATCTTGCTAATTATGAGGACCAACGGACAGTGGAAAAAGAAGGTGTTCTTTGTTGCATGAAGGGATATGCCTCAAGCCCTTCCCCAGTCCAGCCACTTTGAATGCCCACTTCTGTTTGCAAGGTGACCAGAACAGGTACAGGACAAATGAAGCTGAGGACAGAGCCTCCCAGGTAAAGCACTTGCTCTAGCAATGCCAGATATCCAAAACACCAAAACGGAGGCCATGGCTGCTTAGATCCATCTGCCTGGGTCTGGTTCCTCCCTCCCTCCCTTCCTTTCTCCCTCCCTTCCTCCCTCCCTCCCTCCCTTCCTTCCATCCTTCCTTCCTTCCTCCCTCCTTCTCCCTCCCTCCCACCCTCTTGACTTCCCTTTATCCTTTCCTCCCTTCCCCTCTTTCTAGTGAAGAAAAGAGAAAGGTAATTGTCTACTTCTGGTTTGTAAATGCATCCATGAGTCGATAGTCGAGTTATCTCCCACACCCCAGAGGCCAGGAAAGAGCAGACTAGCACCATCAGGTGTGCAGAGTATGTGCATTAGCTACTAGCATGTCCGGGCACACACCAGCGACCGTGAGAAGAAAGAACACAGGGTCATCGACAGGTGCTCGGATTATACACTTCAGGGAATAACTCAGAGCCACCCACAATGCATCGGTGTCTCATGAAGGAAAGGCATAAAAGCACTTCCCCTTGGAGTCCCTTGGCCAAGGGCGAGTCCAGATTTGAATTCTCTACTTCATGCTCCCGGTGTCTTCCTCCCTCAGTCTGTCTGGACTATGTCTGGATATGCGTCTGCTTGAAGGCTGTCTTGTGGATCTGTTTGTCCTTGTGTCTGAGCCTTCCTCTGTGTGTTTCTGTGTCTGTCTAGTGTAAGAGTTGTGTGTCTGTCCCCTTTTTATTAAACAGCAGAGTGCATCAGAAGGGGAGGGAAGGACACTACAGAAATCCTTAACAGACTTTACAAAGGATTAAGTCACTGGCTCCCGCTGATCCTAAATGACTGAGACAATAAACATCAGTTCATTAACCCTTGTTGCTCTCAACCTTTATGGTGGATTTTAGGGAGCTGTTCTCAACTTCTGTCTTTGCTGCTTTCAGAGCCTGCATTATTCTGGGTCAGGAGCATGGAAGAATACATAACTCATGGTCACTGGTATTCGTTATAAAAGCTGATCACATGAGAAATCCAAGACAAGTCTGAGCACATAATAGGATGGCAATCTTAAGTGACTTCAAGGTGTATTATTGACTCTGGTGGTGAAGTCCAGCAAAAGTTCTAGTCTCTTAGAAGGTGACAGATATTTTCATCATAGTGCATCGCCAAATTCAGGAAGGGATGCAAATCCTCCAGGTCCACATTGCGATTTGATGGCTGTTGAGTTTACAATATGAAGATGAGACGTGATCTTCTTATTCAAGGGAAACTTGAGAGAGAGAGAGAGAGAGAGAGAGAGAGAGAGGCTGCATGTGTGTTCATTCATTCCTTTAGGAAAGGTTCCATTTGCCCAGCCAAGCTAGGACCCGATTGCAAATGAGAGCAGGACCTCAGGAAAGCTAGGCTTCTGGGACACAAAAGTTCAAAACCAGATCTACACAGTTGTAAGTTATCCGGCCTTTAGAGAGAGTGGTCCTTACCGTTCTATTGCTGTTATTAAATACCATGACCAAAGAAAGCACTTATAAAAGGGGGCATTTAACTGGGTGCTTGCTTATAGCTTCAGAGGGCTAGTTCAGGGAATGTAGAAGCAGTAGGCATGGAACAAGAGCAATAGCAGAGAGCTTACATTTGATCTGTGAGTTGCAGAGAGTGGCACAGGGCTGGTGTTTGAAACCTTAAATCCCACCCACCATGACATACTTCCTCCAATAAGCCACATCTCCACAGTTCCACTCACTGGGAACCAGCCATTCAAGGGTCTGAGCTTCTGGGGGTTGTTCTCACTCGAACCACCATGGAGAGGATTTCTGAGTTCCTGGAGAACATGTTTCAGTGAGCTGCTCACTTTTAAAAGTAAGGTATGGGCACGACCGAGAGTCAAGTAAGCTTGCTGAGAATGATGACTGTCTCAACGCCTGTCTCGAGCAGGTCGAGCTCTCCGATTGGTGGAGGAGATGTGAATGCAGAGCTGGCCTCTGATTGGTGGAGGAGACCTGAATGCAGCGCTGCCCTGACAGAGACCGCAATATGACTTAGTCTGGGATTCTGAGAGCGTGGCGGTGAACATCATACTCTTTGCACTGTTTACAAGCATGTCCCTTCACCCATGTACCGGCCAGGCCAAACCCTGCTCAGTTTTTGAGATGTTCGGTGTGGTTACAGGGTGTATATAAACATGTCTCTGATTTTAGTTTTGGTTTTTAAGATTTAGCAGCAAGATGGATGCATGCTTTGCTTAAAAAAACAAAACAAACAAACTCAAAACTGTACAGAAATGTACAACATCTGACAGTCTCCCCTCCCCCACAGTGCACACCACTGCTGGCAGTCTGGTAGGAATACTTACTGTCACACTTTCCTCTCTGCCAGCAAAACACGTATCCGAAGTGTTTCCTGATGATACTGATTGCTTAGTTCATGTACCAGGATGACAGGCAGGTCATCATTTTGGGGATGTGTAATAGAGAGATGAATGGTAAGACTGGTTAGAAACCTCACCTCACTCCTCCCTAGACTTTTCCCTCCAGTCCTTCTTCGGGAGGTCTGGTTCTCTTGATTTAAAAAAGAAAGAAAGAAAGAAAGAAATCTCAAAATCCCGGACATAGAATCTTTCTAGAACATGGGAGATATTCTTAGCTGCTGAGCTCAATTTCAGAACCTGTTCTCTCATTAACTTGAACTCGAACATCCTCCCCCTCCAGTCCCGAGGGCCCTGGAACCTCAGTAGTGGGTTGTTGCTGAGCTGTGGGATTTCGGAGCGCAAAGCCCATTGCAAGCTTGTGAGCAACCACACAGCAGAGGGAAGGTGATCTGAGGTCGATTGGCCTCCGGGCTCAGAAATGCTGCGGTCCCCTTTAGCTTTAAGATAATGAAATGGATCACAGAGCCTCCCCTCCTCCTGAGTATAACTAAACTATGACCCAGAAGGGCTACCTGGGAAGAAAACTGAATTTAGGTTGTAATAAAACAAAAAGGCAAAAATGCTTGGAGCCAGCTCGTTCCTGTGGTTCGGCCTCCCTCTCTGAGTTGGTACAGTCCTCCTGGATCCCTCCACTCCCCAATTGTCTCCTCTCTAGAGGAATTTGGGCTCACAGAGGAGGAAAGGGTAACCCCCCCTCCCAACCCTGACAGTTGTTCAGCTCCATCTGCCTCCTGAGTCATTAAATTGCAAGATGGACTATTTTTTTAACAGACTTTCCCTGCCAAGTGGTCTCCAAAGAGGCATAAACCCTCTAACGTAGAAAAGATGGCAGGTGGCAGGTCCCTATCAGCAGGCGTCCGTGTGAGGTTGGGACTGTTCCCTTGGCATAATTTGATGGCATGAAGGGCAGGTTATATCCTTACCAGAGAGCCTCGGAGCTGCTCCAAGCTGCTCTTCTCGGGTCCTGCAAACAGACTGGGTGGATGAGGTCAAGTCTTTGCAAGAGCTTTGCAGAAAACCCAGCTCAGCCCCATCCCATTAACCAGAACTTAGAGCTGCCTCCGTCTCCCATGGCCTTTCTAAACCTCTCCCTCCTGTCCTCTTTCAAACTGTAATTGTTTTATATCTACAGAAACTGTACTGTAAGAACAGTACAAAGAACCCCTGCCTCCCTACTGCTTGCTTTGTGACTGCTTTTCCCTGTCTTTATATCTATTGATCTTCCTACCTATGACATTCTGTTGTCTCTAGACACTCCAGGTTGTACAAGGCACAAGTAAGACACCACCCACCTGGCTCCCCTATGTGTCTAAGGCAACATTTTACCCGGAGTCCAGCTGTCCCTCTCTGACCCTCCCTTCCCTTCTGTCAGTCTCTCCTTCCTCCCTCCTCTTCCTGTGTCCCCACCCCACCTTCTCACCCTCCCTTCTTATTCCAAGGGTCTTCGTAGGAATACTTTTGGCCTTAGGTGACAGTAATGTCTGAAGTGGAGCAGTTCCTCAGGCTCTGCCCGCTTCTCATTTTTACCCCTGTTCCATTCAGGGGATTGAACCTCGGTGGTGGCCGTCTGATGTTAGAAATCCAAGTTGTGACAAGGGGTGTCCCTTGACATCTTTGTAGTGTCTCTGTCAACCGTTTGGGGTTCCATCGCTTCCTGCCTTGGTCACCCCGGGTGCTAGCACCGGCTCCATGGGTTACCACCTGTGGCTGCTGTGTTGGTCACTTCCCAGAAGGCCCTTGGTTTCTACTCTGAATGGAAGTTAGAAAGCCACTCCCACTGTGTCCCTATTGCCAGCATGCTCAACCAAGATCTGTGAAGGAGAGTGGGGCTCTAAACAGAAACTGAGGTGTACAAGCTCCAGGTAGACATTCTGACCATGCCAGGAGTAAAAATGCTGCCTGGTTCTTCTTTTCGGTTGTTGTTTTGTGTCTAGGATAGCTTTGTGTCTTCTTAAAACAGGTAGGGTCATTTTGAAAGAGGAATGCTCCATTGAATTCTTGCCCCAACTTCCTTCAGTGATGAACATTAATGTGTAAATAGAACGCTAATCAACCCTTTCCTCCCCAAGTTGCTTTTTGGTCATGGTGTTTCATCACAGCAATTGTGACCATAATCAAGACAAACTCTGAGGTGGGAGCTGTGAGCCATTAGTCAGAGGACCCCATCTGAGGCTCTATGCTCCTCACCAGGGTGGAAAGAATGAACAGGAGGCGTGAGGGTCATGTGTTCTGGGACTGTCAACCTCTGAAGCATCCCTGCCACTCCCACGAGCTGTGGAACCTCAGGATGCCAGGTGCTTGGTGCCTGAAGTTTCCCTTCTGCTCCCGATTGGATAAGGGCTAAGTTTCCGGCTCCATGTCAACTGTATTTGTACATTTGGAAATCAATTAGTGTAATTGGGGCAATCAGAGCAGCTAAACAGAGGAACAGTTTATGAGAACAAATGTCTGGAATCGTGCTTTTTGCCAATGAAATTCCTCACAGTTGGTACAAGAGAATACTCCAAGTTAAGCCATGCAGGCGGAATGTGACTTTTAGAATATCTCAGGAACTGTGGGAGCGGCTGCCCCGGCTCATTGGACTTTGCTCTTCCACCAGTCACGGCTGTTCAGAAGAATGACCTAAAATGAACATTTCTACTCAAATCGGGGCAAAGGCACAAGAAGAAAGTTGCTATGAATGACTGTGCGAAGATTTTTGACCTTCAAAGAGACCATGTCTCAAAGCCATTGTGTGAAGTCCAGGGGTCTCGAAGACTCCAGAGAGGAAGTGTGTGGGTATGAAAGCGTCAGAGGGTATTCCTGTTGCCCTAAGTGTGTGAAAACTGAACAGATAATCCACACGATTTCAAATCTTCTCAAACTCAGCTGAGAGCCAAGGGAGTAACAGCAACTAAGTACCCTGGGTTCCAGAGAGGCAAAGCCTCCGAGAGAGGCCCCCACACACCATCTCCATAAGGAGTATATACAAAAGGAGTTGCCCCTGCAAGGCAAAACCCTGACAACTCTTAGAGGTCATGGGGTCTACAGCAAATTTTTAACCCCATTCCTTGACTGAATGCTCATGGGAAATACTGGATACCACAGAGAAGCCCCCTAGGCCTTGGTGTTCCCTGTGATTAGTGGAAGGTGGCAGAGGAGGAGCCTGCCAGGCTCCCCAGACTCCTCTCTTGATACCACACACCTGATCCCACACACCAGACTGCACATGGATGCCATCCTTCCAAGGAGGAGTAGAAACAGACTGCTTCTGCTGAGGGACAAAGCTTACTTGTGTCATCTTGGTTTGCGTCAGCACCTCTGGACATCCTGTGACCATGGGGAGGCCAGCAACTGTCCTAGGCACAGGTTTCCTACCCCAGTAACAAGCAGATCTCTGGCTCCACTAGAGGATATGAGGAATTTCGAGGAATACCCATTCAGGCCCAGCACAGACAAGGCAAAGTAAAGGATGGGGAATGAAAAACGAAGTACCCTACCCTTGAGGTGCAGACACACAGAGCCTGCCTAAGACTGAAGCTGGACCATAATGGAACTTGCTTACAATGACCAGTCTGTGTCACCAGGAAGAACACAGTGTCACTAGGAGAGAAGCAATAGAGAGGAATGAGCCCACCTGAAGCACTGGTATCTAGAAGAGTTGGAAGCTGGGAGATCAGGAACACTGAAACCCTTCTGGGACGCTGACCCCTCCATCAAACTCATGATGACTGCAGCCTCCTTTGAGAGGAGTGTGGAGGCTGACCGACCAAACATAGTAAGACTCAAATCCAGGCAAGCTCCTGCCTTAATGAGGGTTCCATTGCTGTGAAGAGACACCATGACCAAGGCAGCTCTCACAAAGGAAAGCATTTAATTTGTGCTGGCTTACAGTTTCAGAGGTTTGTTTAGTCCATTATCATGATGGCAGGAGGTACGGCAGCATCCAAACATGGTACTGGAGAAGAAGCTAAGAGGTCTACATCTTGTTCTGCAGGCAGCGGAAGGAGAGTGTCTCACACTGGGCATAGCTTGAGCATAGGAGACCTCAAAGCCCGCCCCCACAGTGACACACTTCCTCCAACAAGGCCACACCTCCTCTGACAAGGGCCTAGCTCTTAGCACTAACCATTTTCAAACATTCAAACACACGAGTCTATTGGGGGGGGGGCCTACATATTCAAACCACCACGCACCTAATTCCCACCTACCATGCCACAGATGAACCAAATCTGTTTCCAGCCATCAATGATAGATAAGTACTTCCACATCTCCTGTTCTTATACATACCTGCTGTCAATTAATAATCATTAGTATAACACACACTTGAGGCAAACACAAACCATGGTCAAGAGACAATGCAGTCAACAGAAGCAGACTCGGAGAAGACAGAGATGATTGACATGTGAAAGAATTCAGTGGAGACACGAATGACATGCTCGAACTGCTGGAGAATTTCAGCGTACAGATGGAAAGCCCAACGAAGAGTCTAATGCAATGCAGTGAGAAAAATTCGTCAGTAGTCTAGACAAAGGCACGGCGAGACTCAGAACTTAAAATAGATCAGGAGAAAATATTCGCGCTAGAACAAAAGAAAGCAGAAGGAAAAGAACACAGCAGAGAGACTAAGGGCATGTCGGGTAGTGTAGCACGTGGGTCACGGTCCAGTGCAAGAGGTCTGTGGGAAGGGGAGAGCAAGCTAGAGTCCTTCAGGATGGCACAGCGGACAATGGCCGCAAGTAGCTCCTGCGCCTCGCTGAGCTGAAGCCTCTCATCTGAAGTCTTTTGAACTCCTTTGTGCTTATCTTCAACACTCTGTAATTTGAGAGAAGAAATATGTCATTTATCCCATTCCTAATCTCCTCAGCAGCCTGTCTGCCATTTGGCTACAGGAGAAGCGGCTGTGAAGGTTGGATGAGAAGCTTCAGTTACCAAGAGGGATCCAGCAGGCAGCCTCTTACTTTTGGCACCCGCCTTACATTTGATTTAACTAAAGTAAAAGCATATGGTTTCTGGCTATGAAGAGGTGGTAAATTACAGTTTATCCCTGTCCATAGTCACAGCTAAGAACAAATAGTCCACATAATGTGTACTCCTTTCTCCTCATGCTTGAGAATTTTCTAAAATCTGTGCAAAGAGAAGGAAAAGTGTTAAATTCAGTATCCTTCCATGGGACTGTTGTGTAGACTAGTTGGGCATTGAGGAAGGTAGAGGCTCATTAGGACGCAAGGCAGGACATTGATGCTCAGGTGTCCCCCCACCTTTAGCTGCTCAGCTGGTTGGTCACTTGCAGCAGCGAATCATTGGCCTGCTGAAGTTGGCTCCTGGAGAGGGCTTTGCCTCTGGTGCTTGGAGCATTTGTACCCTCGCAGTACCTCAGAAAAGGAGAAGGACCCATGGTGAGGGGGGTTGGAGGCGCGGCTTTTGACCTGTCTGCCCGTGGGCTGAGAACTTGGTGTTACGTGTGGCACCTTCAGTTTGCCATCGTAAATGCGCTTTTCACTCCAGGGTTCCACGAACTGGCTGTCTGGCTGTGAAAATCATTTCCTAAAGAGTAGTCTGTTCCCCTCTGTGCTACTGATTCACACACGCCTGCAGGAACACGGAGGGCATTTGGTCTGTATGTATCTGTTCCTGCCTCACCCACAGTGGGTTCTTCAAGAGACAGTGTTTCTTAACCACCTACAGTGCAATGTCAGGCACTGCCGGCTCTCAGAAGGTTTGGGATTTAGTCTGTACAAGCACCTCTGCTTTTGTCGTGTACTAGGTCCAGAGTTTCTTGCTGGCTGGCTGTGCCTAATAGGGCCCAGGGGTGAGGACATTAGTTTCAGATCACCTGAGGAAGGAATGTCAAAGTAACTTACAAGGACTGTGTGAGGGCTGGGGATAGCTCAGCAGTTGACAAACTTGGTACCCAAGTCAGAATCCACAGAGATGCTCTTGTAGCATTTCTAGCCTCGGCCTCAAAAGGCAGAGCTAGGGGATATTCCCCAGCAAGCTGCTGATGGGACTAGTGACAGCTATGAGCTCTGGGTTTGATTGAGAGACTCTACCTCAAAAAATAAGATTGAGGAATGATTGAGGAAAATTCCTGATACTAACCCCAGGCCTACATAAACAGACAAACAGACAGACAGACAGACAGACAGACAGACACACACACACACACACACACACACACACATACACACACACACACACACACACACACACACACACACACACACACACACACACACGGACACGGACAAAATCGTAAAGAAGAAAGAGATGGAAGAGGCAGAACTGTGAAGGGAGGGTGAGATACTCTGGGCTACACACCCACTCAGACCCTCTTGGAAAAAAAGCCATTGCTTCAGGCAGGAGTGGGCTTCCAGTGGAAACGTGGGGGAGGTGAGGGGGAAGGAGAGTCCTGAAGCCCAGGATAGGAAGTAGAACCACAGAGATCAGTTGCAGAGCTCACAACCCGATGATTGCTGTTACTGTAATCAAAAGTAAACTCTGCTTTTATTTATCTAATTAAAAAGGAGTGAGCTAGTTCCTGAGAGGAGGGCACTCAAGACCAGGCTGGTGTTCAATGTGTTAATCTAACCACTCTGGCCTTGGTTACCTAGGCCGTGAATAAAAGGTAGAACCCCAGAGCCTCTAATACACCTTGCCTCCAGCTTTTGTGGTCAGAAGTCCAGCATCCCTGTAGATCAGGGTCCTCGAACTGGCTCCGAAGAACAGGAGAAGCTCACAGAGCATCATTCTGTGTGAGACGTTTCCTCCAAGGCTCAGCAACACTGCAGCTTTCAGGATGGTGTAGGTGGCAGTGTCGTCAAGCCAAGCACTAAATGAGCCACATCCCTGCTGGCGTGATTCCAGAACCATCTCCTGTGGCAAGCAGAGTGTAGTAGCCACAACCGCAACCCCACCACCATATCCCAGGAGCCTCACACGCCAGAGCTCGGAGCCTTCCAGAACAGGATTGGGAGAACTACAGAATGAGTAGACTGTGGGTTTGTGCGTGCCTGGTATGCATTGCCCCTGCCCTAACTCCCTGTCCAGACTGCTGCGCGACTTCAGCCCTTCTCTCCTGTCACCAGAATGGCGGAAGTCATTCTTTGATCTGATAATTTTATCCACACAGTGGGATGGAAAAGCCACACAGCTAGCTTTGTGCACAGCGTGCTAGAGAAAGACATGAACGGCCAGAGTCTCATGTTTTCATTAGAAAACTCTTGATAAAGTAACAGACCCATTAGCCAGCCCCATTCATCAGTACATTGTGTCTTAGGGTTTTACTACTGTGAACAGTAACCAAGGCAACTCTTATAAGGACCTTTAATTGGGGCTGGCTTACAGGTTCAGAGGCTCAATCCATTATCATTGAGGTGGGAACATGGCGACGTCCAGGCAGGCCTGGTGCAGGAGGGGCTGAGACTTCTACATCTTCATCTGAGGGCTGCTGGCAGAATACTGTCTTCCAGGCAACTAGGGTGAGAATCTTAAAGCCTACGCCCACAGTGACACACCTACTCCAACAAGGCCACACCTAATCTAACAGGGCCACGCCCACTACAAGTCCACACCTCTTAATAGTGCCACTCCCTGGGCTAAGTGTATGCAAACCATCACAATGTGCAAGCAGGGGCACAATGTACACACACACACACACACACACACACACACACACACCTGGTAAGGAATGTCACAACCCTACAAGGACTTGGCCAGCTGTACTCACTGGCTGCTTATAAACTGGGCAGGTTATACAACATAGGTCGACTTCTTTGCAACCCTCCTGTCTCCCCGCCCCTGTGGTGTAATCCCAGAAGACTCTTCCTGGGGCCTCATGATAACGGGTAGCACTGAGCCCAGGTGATCAGCTGTGTTTCAGTGTGAAGCTTCCATGACCCAAGACTGGAGTGGGGATTTCTGGAGCCCAGGGTACGGGGACTCTCCGGAGAAGTGAGTCAGAGACCTCAGATCACAGGCAGAAGTCAAGCCTTATCCTGACTGGCAGAAGCCTGCTTTAATGGAGCCTCCTCAGCCACGGAACTGAAATTCCTGCCATCCCATTGGCTGAATCACTCGTGGTGCTGGGTCTAAAAAAAAATATTATTTGGGGGAAGGGACACGTGTTTTCCATGAGCACATGTGGAGGTAAGAGGACAGCTTTAAGGAGTCAGTTGTCCCCTTCCATCAAATGACTCAAACTGAGGTCAGCCAGTGTGATGACAAACGCCTCTACCCACCAGGTCTCCTCACCCGCCCCCCAACGAGCAGTTTTGGATATCAGATTTTGCCAGAAAGTTTCAGGGCCTTTAAGTACACAGGTAGGAGAACAGGAAGTAAGGACTGAGAGATACGCCCTGAGCCCAGCTGCCTTGGGAGGACACAGTAGCAGCCTCAGACTCACTAGAGCTTTTCACAGCTTGGTGAGAGCTCTTAGGTGGGGCCTGGCCCCTTTAGTGGCACCTGAAAAAGCTGGCTAGCAAGAAGGCTGTTTTAGCACTGGTTTTTGTTTTGTTTTTTTTTTTTTTTTAATTGAGGAAACCATGCAGCCGAATTGGGGTCCACAGTTCTCAGAGGCTCTGTTTTTAGGCTTATTTTGATAAGTACGGGACGGTCCTCACAGATTTCTGGGCTTGTTTTGGTGTGGCATCTCTACTTCTTCTGGTCACTGCATGAAAGTTGGTCAGGGCTGGTGCAGTGCCAACCATCTCAGTCAAGGGGATTTCCTGTCAATCAAGTGGTCAGCTTTCTGCTACTGTGAGAAAATACCTGGAAAAAAAATCAAGTTAATAAAATCGAATATGTGAATTTCGGCTCAGGGTCTTAGTCCAAGGCCAGTTGACCTCCTTATTTTGGGGCCTGGCACATCTTGGGATGAGTTTGTGGCAAAAGAGGCTGGCTGGTCTCTGGCAGCTAGGAAGTAAAACCAGAGCCAGAGCTGTACATCTCTTCAAGCCTTTATGTCTGTGCATTTGAACATTTCCAAACCCCAGAGAAGTCTAAAGACTATCTAGGATCAAAATCTCAGGCTTTCCTATAGGTTCTAAGAGAGCATTCCTGTACTTACTCATGCATGTCCAGAGTGTGACCCTTTTATTGTCTTTATTCCGTGCTCCCAGGTGCCCATCCTCTTCCCTTGGGATGCAAGAGCCTTCCTAGCTACTGGTCAGTAGGTGGCTCTCTCCCTGTGAGCTCTACCCACCTGTGTCCCTGCATTTCTGCTCCAGACCTTACCCAGTCCTTAGGATGGCAGGATGGGTAGTCTCACTAACCGGAACCTCCGCACCCCTCTCTCTCCTCCTCTCAGAATGGGTTGAACGGCTTGCATCTGGCCTCCAAAGAAGGCCATGTGAAGATGGTGGTTGAACTTCTGCACAAAGAGATCATTCTAGAAACGACAACCAAGGTAAGAACTTGGCATTGAAAATTCAGATCTGTGGGCCTTCGCGTCTCTTCTCAAACTGCGGAGTGGAAACCAGCTTAAGCAGGGCCCTGGGTTCCCAGGAAGCTATTTCTTCACACCCTGTCCCTGAGTCCCATGAACTACCTAAGAACACAGGACCCTGTCTGCAGAAATATCAGCAGGCATGTATTCTAGCCTCCTCACTGGGCTCTGAAACCATGACCCCTTTATGGTGGCTTCTTGCTGCCTCCTGGGGCACTGCAAGCTCCAGAGCTGAGCTGACAGGCCTCCAACTCTGTGACCTCAGGCAAGTTACTTGGGCACCGGAAAGCCTCAGTGTTCTCAACTGTAAATAGGGACTTTATCACGTATTCGCAGGGTTGGTGTGAAAATTAACAGAGCTGTGTATATAAAGTGCCTGGGGTAAGAATCAGGTGGGAAAGAGTGACCATGTTGTCACTGAAGAAAGTCTGGTCCTTCTCTAGCAAATCTTGTTCACCTGTGAATTAATTTTCTCCCCAATCAGTTACCTGAAGTAGTACTCCCTTTTACCAGGAAGTGTTTCCCATAGAAGCATCCATTCATAAAGATCGCAAAAATGCAATATTTGCATTGCTGGTGCACTTGCTTCTGAAACACTGTTTCTCATGCATGGTAGGCACATGGTCTACAACTGACCTATGCCTAGCCCCTAAAATGACTCTATTTCTCATGAACGCTCAACTTGTTTATTAAAATAATCTCTTATTGTCTCATGCTGGCCCCTCTCTTACCAGCTTCCCACATTGCTGTCTCTTTGCCTGAGTTGCTGTAACCTCGCATTTCCTGCCTGACGCTTGTTCAGTGGGGTCCTGAACACTGCCTCAGTTTTAGCTCTCTGCTGCAAGAATTTGCCAGCCCTCAGGCAGAAAATGCCGCCGAACGATATAGAGAGAACAGATATAATTTGTATGACGTGAACTTCCAAAATATTATGAAAGTAGACTCCTTTCTCAAGTCAAATTTCCCTGATTTTCATGTCATTTCCCACTCACTCATCGGTGCCGTGAGTTTTGCATTTGCTTCCGTTCCCTTGACAGACATCGATGGTTTCACCTGCTCTTCCCTCTTCCCAGGGACCAAGAGGCCATGACTGACCTCTAACATTTCTGGCCACAAACCTGCAGCACCTCTTCCCTGGCATTTCCCCAGAGCTGAGGAAGTAGCACACTTTCCAAGTCTTCCCCTTTGTTTTATATTTTGTGACGAGTACTTACTCAGTAGTTCTTATTTTTAGACATTTATAAGCCAGCACAGCTTTAGAATGTCATAGAGGAACAGGGTGAGCCCAGTTCCTTAGCTGGGTTCACAAGTAGAAAAGAATTAGACAGATGCCTTAGCTCCTCTCCTCCATCTCCATCCCAAAAACTAGAGCCCAGCTCCAGGGCGGTTAAGTGGACCCCTCATATCACCCCACAAATTCACGTAGTGAATTCACCCTCCTCTTCCCATGGGTTGTATGGCTTCTTAAATATGGAGAAACTGGATGTTCATAAATCAAAATAGAACTAAATCATGTCTTCTGCTTCTTCATAAATACTGAGGACCACACCATTGTCCTGTGATTCCCCCACATGTCCAGGGGCCTTCATGAGGCTTACTATTAATGTGTGTGTGTGTGTGTGTGTGTGTGTGTGTGTTGTGTGTCCGTCTGTCTCTCTGTCTCTCTGTCTGTGTTTATGGGTATGTCTGTGTGTGTTTGTGTATGTTTGTTTGTTTGTGTGTGTGCTTGTGTATGTTTGTATTTGTTTATGTTGTACATGTGTGTATGTATATATATGTATATTTGTGTCTGCATGTATCTGTATGTGAGTGTGTCTAGGTGTTTATATATGTGTGTATGTGTTTGTGTGTGTGTGTGTATGTGGGGTGTCTATATGTATATTTGTGTTATTTGTGTATGTGTTTGTGTGTATATGTCTGTTTGCATGTGTGTATGTGTGTGGGTGCGTGCATACGTGTGTGTGTGTGTGTGTGTGTGTGGTGTGTGTGTTGTCAGAGAGAAGAGGAGCACTGTTCCCTGTACTTCTCTTACTCTTTCATGACCAGTGGCTGGCTGGGTGTAGACACAGATTTTGTGCCTTGGGGCTTCCCAGCTCGCCCCTTCCCCTCCTGCCTGTGTCTCCCCCTTGAGCGGGCTGAGAGAAGCCTCCTCCGTTCTTGCCTGTGCATTTCAGAAGGGGAACACTGCTCTGCATATTGCTGCCCTTGCTGGTCAGGATGAGGTGGTCCGGGAGCTGGTCAGCTATGGAGCCAACGTCAACGCCCAGTCTCAGGTACATGGCTAGAGAAAGTCGTTCTTCACTTACACACTTCTGTTGTGACACATTGGCTGCTGCACACTTCAGCACATACGCACACACACACACACACACACACACACACAGAGAGAGAGAGAGAGAGAGAGAGAGAGAGAGAGGAGTAGTCATAACTAGATTTATTACTGCTATCTCTCTCAGCAGCAATGCAAGCATTCTGCATTAATTTTCCAGGGCTAGACTACCATCCTTAGCTTGGGGAGTTCGTCATTGTAGATTCCATCTTGGTAAAATAGACCAGAAAGATCACCTAGTATGTATGAATCCTGTGGATAGAGCTGATAAGGCTTGTTTAGTTAGAGTAAAAAGAAATAAAAGTGGAGAGGTGGGGCTGGAGAGATGAGTCGGCAGTAAGAGCATGTACTGCTCACATAGATTCCAGGTTCAGTTCCCAGCATCCACATCAGGTGGCTCATAACCATCTGTAACTCCAGCTTCAGGAGATCTGACACCTTTGGCCCCTCTATTCATGTGCACTCCCTGACACAGCATGGACATACATATACACATAATTAAAAGCAAAATCACTTTTTAAGTAGAGGATGATTGTGAGCTAGGGGCCCCCTCAGAAGGTGAGGGGAAAACCCTTCTATGGAGTCAGTTCCCCATCTTGGCCTTTGATAATAATTTTCCAGAGGCAAAGTACGGATATGAGGAGGCAGCCACACCCCCTCCAAGTGAGAGGGTTTGCACCTGCCTTTCACATCTGTTCCGTTGTTTTAACGGCTTCTTCTTTGGGTTTACAGAAAGGCTTCACTCCCCTCTACATGGCTGCTCAGGAGAATCACTTGGAGGTGGTGAAGTTTCTACTGGAGAATGGAGCCAATCAGAATGTAGCCACAGAAGTAAGTCCCTTTGGAAATGTGGGCTGTGATAAAAGTGTTATAGGTACATGAACTAGCTGATGGCACACAGTCAGACTGCAAAAAGATGATGCACATTTAGCACACAGTCAGACTCCAAACAGATGATGGACATTCAGACCCCCTTAGCACACAGACAAACAACAAACACATGGTACTCATGGTCAGATACCATCATTGCATACAGGCAGACTGAAAACACAACACACACAGTCAGACCATCATTGCACACTGGCAGACTGAAAACACAACACACACAGTCAGACCATCATTGCACACAGGCAGACTTCGAGCTTATGGTAAGTGTAAGTGGACTGAGAAGAATGCAGAGCAAGAAAAAAATGCAGATACTGTGGGAGCATGGAGCAAGAAAGTCGGGCAAAGGAAGGCTTTATGGAAGAGGTGGCACTTGAGCTGAGCTTAGCAGGTGCAAAGGGCTTGGAAATCCCATCTTTGCTCTCCCCCGACCAGGATGGCTTCACTCCACTGGCTGTGGCTCTACAGCAGGGTCATGAGAATGTGGTGGCCCACCTCATCAACTACGGAACGAAAGGGAAAGTGCGCCTCCCTGCCCTGCACATCGCGGCCCGCAATGACGACACACGAACAGCCGCAGTCCTTCTGCAGAATGACCCCAACCCGGATGTGCTTTCCAAGGTGAGGGAAGCCAGGGTGTCCACCAGAGGAAGCAGGCTGGTGCACCAGAAGACTGAGAGCTAAAGGCATCTTGAGGTTCAGCTGTATCTTAAATGCCCAGACCTTAATGGGCAGCCTTAAGTCTCTGGAGAATGCTGAGGAAAGGCTGGGATGGTTCCAGCTACTAGAGGCATCCAGGACCAGCACTCTGGAGGTCAGGGTGGGTCTTCTTCCAGAATAAAACTATACCTAGGAATGGACTCTGATCGTCACCCTCTTCTTTCCCTGCTGACCTTGCTGGTTGAGTTACTCAACATCTAATTTGTGGAAGAGCAGGAAGACAGAAAGTGGGGTTTTGTAAACGTGGGTGGCTAACCACTGTTCATTCAACTAGGCTGCTAGCTGTCCCTCAGTCTGCTAGATTGCTCAACTTGTTTACACTGCCCCCTCCACCTTTTCTTTTCTTTTTCTTTTTTTCAAATGTTATCCCCTTTCCCGGTTTCTCCTCCATAAACCCCTTATCCCCTACCCCCTACCCCTGCTTCTATAAGGGTGCTTCCCACCCACCTTCTCCTGCCTCCCCACCCTGACATTCCCCTACACTGGGGCATCAAGCCTTAGCAAGACCATGGGCTTCTCCCATTGATGCCCAACAAGGCCATCCTCTGCTACACATGCAGCTGAAGTCATGGGTCTGTCCATGTGTACTCTTTGGATAGTGGTTTAGTCACTGGGAGCTCTGGTTGGTTGGTATTGTTGTTCTTATGGGGTTGCAAAACTCTTCAGCTCCTCCAGTCCTTTCTCTAACTCCTCCATTGGGGGCCCCATTCTCAGTTCAATGGTTGGCTGTGAGCATCCACCTCTGTATTTGTCATGATCTGGCAGAGCCTCTCAGGAGACAGCTATATCAGGCTCCTGTCAGCTTGCACTTTTGGGCATCAGCAATATTGTCTGATTTAGTGGCTTCATATGGGCTGGATCTCCAGGTGGGCCATATACAGTCTGTGGTTGGTCTTTGCTTCAGTCTCTGCTTCAAACTTTGTCTCTGTATTTCCTCCTGTGAATGTTTTTGTTCTCCCTTCTAAGAAGGACTGAAGCATCTGTACTTTGGTCTTTCTTCTTCTTGAGCTTCATGTGGTCTGTGAATTGTTTCTTGGTAATCTGAGCTTTTAGGCTAATAGCCACTTATTAGTGAGTGCATACTGTATGTGATTTTTTTTTTTTTTTTTTTTTTTTTTTTTTTTTTTTTTTGTGATTGGGTTACCTCACTAAGTATTGATATTTTCTAGTTCCATCCATTTGCCTAAGAATTTCATGAAGTCATTGTTTTTTAATAGATGAGCAGTACTCCATTGTATAAACATACCACATTTTCTGTATCCATTCCTCTGTTGAAGGACATCTGGGTTTTTTCCAGCATCTGGCTATTATAAACAAGGCTGTTATGAACGTAGTGGCACATCTGTCCTTGTTATATGTTGGAGCATCTTTTGGGTGTCCAAAGAGTGTATGTCCAAGAGTGGTATATCTGGGTCCTCAGGTAGTACTATGTCCAATTTTCTGAGGAACCACCAGACTTATTTGCAGAGTGGTTATAACAGTTTACAGTCCCACCAAGAGTGGTGGAGTGTTCCTCTTTCTCCACACCATTGCCAGCATCTGCTGTCATATGAGTTTTTGATCTTAGCCATTCTGACTGGTGTGAGGTGGACTCTCAGGGTTGTTTTGCTTTGCATTTACCTGATAACTAAGGATGTTGAATATTTCTTTAGGTGCTTCTCAGCCATTTAGTATTCCACAGTTGAGAATTCTTTGTTTAGCTCCATACCCCATTTTTTAAAGGGTCATTTGATTCTCTGGAGTCTAACTTGTTGAGTTCTTTGTATATATTGGATATTAGCCCTCTCTCAGATGCAGGATTGGCAAAAATCTTTTCCTAATCTGTTGGTTGCTGTTTTGTCCTAATGACAGTGTTCTTTGCCTTACAGAAGCTTTGCAATTTTATGAGGTCCCATTTGCCAATTCTTGATCTTAGAGCATAAGCCATTGGTGTTCTGTTCAGGAAACTTCCCCCATGTGCCCATGTGTTTGAGGCTTTTCCCCACTTTCTCTTCTATTAGTTTGAGTGTATCTGGTTTTATATGGAAGTCCCTGATCCACTTGGACTTGACCCCCCACCTTTTCTACCACACCCCTGTTTCTGGGGGGTTGGGGATGTGGTCTAAAGGTTCGAAGCAGGAAGACAGTGGCCAGATGAGTTACAGACCCTGTTAGGAGCTGATGGTCATAGATTCTATAATCCTTTTCACTGATGACCAAAATCTCTTCATGAGAGGTGATCTCGTTTATAGTTCGCCATGGCCATGAGGTAAAGCTACTGGAAGCTACTCTGAGGTGGCACACTGCTGCCAAAATGTTGGGTACAGCGTGCCATGAGGGCATCTCCTGACCCCTTCTGTAGATCCTGCCACCGGTCGAAGCCAGCTTTGTATGTTAATGTGTTTAGAAACCCTGGGCTGGTTCTGGGACAGAGGTGCTGGTGTGTTACGGGTGTTTCTCCCCCTTGGTTGTTCCAGACGGGATTCACACCCCTCCACATCGCAGCTCACTATGAGAACCTCAACGTGGCTCAGCTGCTCCTCAACCGGGGAGCCAGCGTCAACTTCACACCTCAGGTAACCTCACTGGAGTCTGCACACTGGCTGGAATCTAGGGTGTCTATAATTGGGGTGCCCTAGCCTCTCTCACACAAACGCTCTCCAGCATCTTGGAGTCCACCTGTGCCAAAGCTCCTGGGTCTATTGTGACCTCCTATGATGGGATTACTGGTTATCCATATCTTAGTTATACTAGCTTTGTCTGGAGAAAAGGAAGAGCTCCATGTGCCTGCTCTTCAGGGGAACACAGGCAGCAGGAGGTGATTGCAAATGACCGGCTTTCTTCCCATCTGCTATGTTGCTCTGGGGGATATGGGCTTGGTCAGCTTGCTATGATTAACTACAGAACCATGAGGTCCACATAGGCCCTGACTCCCTTAGTTAAATGGGGATGGGGCAGGGAGTAGGGAGTCACTGGTGTGAACATTCCGACGAAGCTCTGGTTCTGACTCTCCCCCCATTTCTTTCTCCAGAATGGCATTACTCCACTGCACATTGCCTCCCGCAGGGGCAATGTGATCATGGTGAGACTCCTGCTGGACCGAGGGGCTCAGATAGAAACGAGGACCAAGGTATGTGCCAGCAGCCTTCAGGGCCGGGACAGGGAGTGAGGTCTGCCCTTGAGTCTCATAGGATGGTAGGCTCTCAGTGGGGGATGTGCTCCCTGACCACTGAGTGAGTGGTCTGCAGCTGGGTGTAGCAGAAGACAGTCAAAACTGAGCTAAACCAAACTGGCCTGAGGCAGTATCAGATGTTCCATACCCGGGAATATTATTATAGACGGACTTGTGCCACAGAGCCATTGATGGCTGCCTTTTGAGCTATCTGGTTTTCACTGTCTTATCAAAAGGATGAATTGACACCGCTCCACTGTGCAGCTCGGAATGGACACGTGAGAATCTCAGAGATCCTGCTGGACCACGGGGCACCCATCCAAGCCAAAACCAAGGTGCGTGCTCCTTCTTGGGTATGCCATCTTGCAGGCCGTACTCCGAGTCAGCTGGACTTTTCTCTTTGCTGTGACAAAATACCTCATAGGAGTGACTTAAGGAAATAAGGGTTTTAGGGATCACAGTTTTAGGGATCACGGTTCCTCCTGGTGATGAAGCCATGGCAACAGGGGTGGAAGGTCACATCGCAACTGCAGCAGGAAGCAGAAAGATGAATGCTGGTTCCCAGCTGGGCTTTTCCCAGTTCAATGGATGAAGCTACCTACACCCTCATAAACACATCTGTATATTTCTGGGGGGAGTCCAAGTCCAGATGAGTTGACAATAGTGGAGATTAATCATTACGGCTTCACCCTCTGTCAGCCTGACACCCAACTTTCAGTCATGGTAGCATTCAGTGTCCTCTCCTAATGTCTCATTTCCATCTCATAACACAAAACACATCCAGTCTGTCTCTAGAGAGCCTCATAGTCTTTAATAGTCCCAACATCATATAGAATGCAGAGTTCTGGGCTAGAGATGGCTCAGTAATTAGGAGAGCTTTTTGCTCTCCAAGGAGACCTAAGTTCAGTTCCCAGAATCCATATCAGGCATTTCATGACTGTCTATAACTTACACACACACACACACACACACACACACACACACACACACACACACATGCACAAACACATACCCATCACATAATTTATTTTTCATTTCAGTGTATTATGTTTCTTCACGCATGTATGTCTGTATATTATGTGTATGTCTGGTACTCACAGAGGTCAGAAGAGGCTGTCAGATCCCCCTGAACTAGAATTACCAATTCTAGTTGCTACCTACCATGTAGGTCTTTGGTATCAGAATGCTCTTAAACACGGATTCATCTTTCCAGCTCCTAAAACGATTTCCAAAAGGAGTGCCATCTCTCTCCTGTGCCTCAAGACAGTCTCTTAACCATGATCCATGTACAGACATAACAAAGTTACACACTTCTACTAAGCCGTGGCACAGAGTAAGTATCCCCTTCCAGAAACAAGGAAGGATCAGACTAAACCAAGACTAGATCCCAGCCGGGCAGGCACCAAACCCTACAGTTCTGTGTCTGATATCTGTGCTCATGTTGAGATTACAAGTCCTTTCCTCTCCAGCTCCTCTGCCTACAGCACACAGAGCCCCTCTGAGGGTGCACTACTTCAGTGCCTGCAGCTTTCCTCAGAGGACACCCACACTGCAACCAACACTTACCTTTGCAACTTCATGCAAAGGCATCTCAGGGCCCTCTTGCCAAATATCTGACCCTGCCTTACACTGTTTGGCCACACTGCTCCCTAGTGTGGTGAACAAGACTCCATAGCCCCCTTAATCTTGCATCTTTTATGTCTATAAAACTAATACATGGTCAACACTGCCAGACTCTGCTGTCTGCCTGGGACGGAGCCAAGACCCTCCCAACTGGAGTACAGTTGCATTGGCATAGGGTGACCCTTAGAAAGCTGTGAGCAGGGAACCCCTGTCCAGGCATATCCTCTGTTTAGGCCCTCCCCTTTCAAATGAATATGCATTTCCAAGGGTGGCTGCCTCTTGCCCTAGAGGCATCTTCCTATTGCCTTAGAGCACAAGGAGGGCTTTTTTTAAAAATGATGTTTATTAATCTTTTTAACAGTTACATTCTGCTTCTTCTACACCATCTTTTTTAAAAAAGATTTATTTATTTATTTTATGCATATGAGTTCTCTATCTGCATGTACACTTGCATGCCAAAAGATGGCATATAACTCATTATAGATGGTTGTGAGCCACCACGTGATTGCTGGGAATTGAACTCAGGACCTCTGGAAGACCAACATTCAGTGCTCTTAACAGCTGAGCCATTTGGCCCTCGTCTACATCTTCTAAGCTTCCTCATCCTTTCCCTTCTATCTACATGTTTTGTATCTTTGTTCTCCACCTGTTCTCTCTCACTATAGACCTGCATAAGACAGGAAGCAGTAACCGTGACATACCGGAATGTTCACCTGTTTTGAAATTTCTTCCACTAAAACAGATTCGTCCGTCACTTTGCATTCATCCAGCCTCAACCAACTTCTTAGGACATGGTCGAAAGTCACCTTCTTTGACAGAATATAACATGAAAGGGTGCATGCTCCTCTCTGATACCTCATGAGCTGGGCCATCAGTGCCTGCATTCATTTTTCTTAGTTTTCTGGTCTTCCAAACTCTCGCCTCCATGGTCCATTAAGCCCTACTGATAGCATTCTGGGGCTTCTTTAGCCTGAAGCTCTAAAACCTACTACATTTCTCTTGCAAACCAGTGCCAAAGGCCTGGGAATTAACGTGTCCGGTTTATCACAGAAAGTGTGTGCTTCCTGGTAGATACTGTGCTAGTTACTTTTCTTGTTGCTAGGATGAAATACATGACACCGTTCAGAAAGGAGGAATTTGGTTGAGCTCACAGTTCAGTTGTAAGCCTATCATGAAAGCAGAAGCGTGAGGCAGCAGGTCACACGAAACCCACAGTCAGGGGACACAGAGGCGAAGGCAGGTGCTTGGTTCTTTCTCCTGCTGTACGGAGCCCTGGATTTCAGTCCATGGGATGGATACCCCCATATTTGGGGTGGGTCCTCACTTCTCACTTAAACCTTTCTTTAAATCCCTTCCAATATACTGGAGGTGTTTCCATAGTGATCGTAAATCCAAACCTATTGACAGTGGACAGGAATCATCACACAGACCCAGGATCAGTCTTCTGTAAAACCAGAGATGTTGATTCTAACTGTGATGGACCATGTGGGATCCGCCCCGGGACCACTTTTTATCTGAGCTCATCGAGATTAGCAGCCAGAAAGCTTTTTATCTAAAAACCTCAGGTAAACAAATACGTTTTGGTTTTATAGATAGTTTTGTTGCTGAAATTAAACCCTCTGCCAACGAACGGGGCAGAAAAAAATATCCATGGACAATATGAAAACAAGTGGCTGTGTTCCAATAAAATGTTATTTGTGGGTTAGAGAATTGGCTTTGTGGTTAAGTACACTTTCTGTTCTCGAACAGGACCCAAGATCAGTCTCCAGCACCCACAGCAGGTGTCTTACAACCTCCTGCAACTACAGCTTCTGGCCTCTGTAGATAACAGCATGCATTTGTACACACACACACACACACACACACACACACACACACACGCACACACGAGAGAGAGAGAGAGAGAGAGAGAGAGAGAGAGAGAGAGAGAGAGAGATATGCTAGATTTGTCCCAGAGCTTCAGTTTGCCTGTTTTGGCTCTAATCCAGCTAATGCAACATACACATGCACACACACACATATGCACACATGCATGAAATTAGGCACACAAAGCAAAATAAATGAAAACAGGATATGTTCAGGCTGGTAGGATAGATCAGTGGGTAGGGATTCTTACCAGCAAAACTTACAACCTGAATTCAATCACCCAGACTCACATGGTAGAAAACTGGCTCCAGCAAGCTGCTCTTTGATTCCTATACATACACCATGGTATCAACATGCCTACCCACCACCCCACAAATATACACAATAAATAAAGTGAATATTTTCCAATCAGAAGGTCCCAAATGAGCTTGTCTCTGATGAAAATATTTTCTTCCCACCTCAGAATTTTTAGAGAGATTTAGGGCCTGTTTTTTTTCGTCTTTTAGCCACTCACAGCTATATCAAATAAGGCTCACCACTCATTGGGCTCTGAGAGTATTTGGGAAGCTTGAGGCACAGTTCTAGTCCTTGGGAGCTTGTGGCTCAGGAGAGGAGACATACCCAAGGAGAGGACTGCAAATGAGATGACTTGGGAAGGAGACAAGGAGGTCAGACTGGGTGTACAGTTCGGATCGGCACGACCTAAGGAGGTCAGGGAAGGCTTCGTGGCAGATGTGGGGTGGTCTGCACAGGCTTGAGGATTTGGCAAGGTAGGAGATTTTCATCAGAGCCAAGCTCATTTGGGATCTGTATGGAAGAACCGTGCAGACAAGAAGGAGGAAGTGGCATTGTCGACACCGTGTCCGATCTGATGCTCTGTCCCCAGAAGCTGTCATTGCCTTATTCTTTCTCCTCCAGAATGGCTTGTCCCCAATCCACATGGCGGCTCAGGGAGACCACCTCGACTGTGTCAGACTTCTATTGCAATACAATGCCGAGATAGACGACATCACCTTGGATCACCTGACTCCTCTCCACGTGGCAGCCCACTGTGGCCACCACCGGGTGGCTAAGGTTCTTTTGGATAAAGGGGCCAAGCCGAACTCCAGAGCCTTGGTGAGAGGGGGCTGTTTGTAGGAGTGCAGCTGGGGGCAGAACCATAGGCAAATGCACACAGTGCATGGGAGTTTTATAGTGGAATCCATATCCCCCGGGGGCTGGCCTCCTGCACTTGTGACTGCAGCTTCACCAACAGGCTGAGTCCACTTAGGTTTGTGCCCAGGGGATCTGGCACTGGAATTGATGTTTATGGCATGCATGTGGATTCAGGGGCTCAGCCAGACTCAGAGCTGTGAGACACTAACATTTTCAAAGCAGGCCTGGCCTTCAACCTGCTTTGGACTGAGGAGCAGATTGAGCTGAGTATCTCTCCTCTTAAAGAGACTGTGGCTATAGCCCTGGGAGGCAACAAGTTCAGACCTAAGGCAGAGTCCTCCTGGGACTGTGCTCCTCACCTTCCTTCTTAGGCTAGAACCACCAGTGTGATTCAGAGAGCCATAGAGCATTCTTGCCTCACACTTGGCCATTCTCAGAATGAATGAACTGAAGGGCAGGTAACCTCCAGAGGCAAAAGATGGATCATTCATTCCCTCAGACCTGCCTGCACTGAGCAGAGGCCAGACTGTGGGGCTAACACAACTTCCTACGCTTGGGGATGATGGTATTGGGGTTGGAACGTACTGTCCTGTCTGCTGCAGTGTTTAGTACCATCTCTGGCCTCTCCCCTCAACTGATAGGATCCCCGCTTCCCTTCCTTCCCCAGCCCCCAAAACTGAGCTTATTTGAGAAGCACTTCCCCGTGAAGTACTGAAGAGGCTAGCAGTCAAAACCCTGGCCCTGCGGAGGGGAATGCCGTGTCACATGGGCGTGCCGTGTAACGTGCACTGTGTAATATTCATTGCACTGCGTCACACGCTCTATTGCAATAGAGCAGAATCCATCCCACTCAGCGTCCAATAGAAAGAAAGTGGTTTGCCTCCAAAAAAGTACTCTTTTGGTGTATCCAGAAATGTGGTAGAATTTTAGAAAATGTTTCCAAACATCGTGTTCAGAAATATGCTTGGCTGCAAAGGGATGGGACACCGGTTTGTTATCAGCGCGTGAACTGACACGGTCTGTCCCCTGGTCTATGGGTGTTTGCTGGTGGACTTGGAAGGGACCTCCTCTAAGTCAGAGGGAGGATTCCTTCCCAGTTCTTTGGCTACTGTGTGAGTCCCTGATCTTTGTCTACTCTGTGTGGGATGCAGAATGGTTTTACACCCTTACACATCGCCTGCAAGAAGAACCACATACGTGTCATGGAGCTGCTGCTGAAGACAGGGGCCTCCATTGATGCAGTCACTGAGGTAGGAGAAAGAAAGGGGAGGTGTGCCTTCAGCCTGGGCTCCCCTCCATTGCCTTACATAGCTACTCTCCATAGTTATGTGTGGCTGCAGTATGCATGTGTGCATGGATGTGCGTGTGTACATGAATGTGTCTGTGTGAATGTCTATGTCACCATTTCCCATAAAGGCTGGACTTCAGTGGGAAACAGTTGTTTGAATTGTAAAGTCTCATTCATCCCTGTGGCCATTTTCCTAAAAACAAGGCCATTTGGCCTATGTCTACTCTCTCAGCACCAGAAGAGCATAAGATATTGTGGCTTGTGCCTCTGTTTTGGGGAGGCTCCTGCTCAGCACACCTCTCTCTGTCTCTTCTAGTCTGGCCTGACACCTCTCCATGTAGCCTCCTTCATGGGACACCTTCCTATTGTAAAGAACTTATTGCAGCGGGGAGCGTCACCCAATGTCTCCAATGTGGTAAGTTCTTGAAATGATTTTTGATCAAAAATGTCAGAGAGATATGAGATGTAGCATGTAACATCATGTATGTTCCATAATGTACAACATGTAACATTGTACGTGTGATATGTTACCGGCTGAGGGGGCTCTGGTCCACAGCTCTGAGAGGAGCTGTGGAAAAGATCACTGTTTTCTGCACTCTGACTGTAATGGGCATTCTACAGATAGCAAAGGCATCAGGTGTGGGTGAACATTCCTCTCTGTTGATGCTCCCCCAGTTGAATTCGTCACACATCTGTACATCTTTGGAGTTTTCTCTTGGAAAATCTATAGGTGCAATCTGGAAATGCATATTCACACATTTGAGTATTTGTGAGCCCTGAGTTTACTTTCACAAATACCTAGAATACTAAGAGAGGGGAAGATAGATAGGCAGACTGGCTGGGCAGCTCCAGCTCAGGGACAAAATCCTACTGAGCCCAGGTAGCAATCTGAGTTCAACATGTATCCTTTGCAACCCCAGCATGTGTTAACAGTTGTATAATGTTATTTTGCAGAAAGTAGAAACCCCATTGCACATGGCAGCCCGAGCAGGGCATACAGAAGTGGCCAAATATTTGCTCCAGAACAAAGCCAAAGCCAATGCCAAGGCCAAGGTGAGTTCTGCAGATAAGAAAGGGGGGGTGCTAAGGAGCAGGCCACCCCAGCCTGGTGAAGGAAGCCATTCTCATCTTTAGCCTGGGGCTCATAGTCATTGTCACACCCATTTTAGTCACACTAAAGCTCAGGTTCTGCTTTGGTGGAGTTCTGTGAGGGGCAGATGCCTCTTTGTAGGAAAGTGGTACTTTGTAGAGTAACAGAAGCCCAGAGAACAGGGCTGGCCAACAGCGGTTATCAGCCTAGTGAGTAGATGTGGCTGGAGGAAGGGAGCCCATAAGATGGTGTCACCAGGGAAGACCAGCCAGGCATCACTCACTTCAGAAGGGGAGGATCCTCTTTTGTATGTTCAATGACAAACAAACCGTAAGATCAGCTACCAAGTCTGCAAGTTGACAGACTGTGGCAACTCACCAGGTCTCTGTGAGTGACAGGCTCCTTTGAGTTCCTCTGCTTGGACCCAGTAACAGACATATCATCAGTGGAGCCAGAGCACCAGGATCTATAGCTGGAAGTTGTAGAAAACGGATCAGTGGCAGTCTTTCCCCTTGGGTGATTTGGAGCCCCAGGAATGCTGGCACAGAGAACATCCAAGTAGAGTTCAAACACAAACATACCAGGTGAAAGAGCCTGGGAGACCGGGCTTGCTTGTCCTAAGAGCAATCAGTTTACTGAGTATCTTTTTTGTGAGCAACAGTGGGAACCTTCGTGTTCTTTAGCGACCTGATCTGAATCCTAGCCCAATGAAATAATGTTACAATTCCTACAACTGGGGAAACTGAACCTTTGGGCAATTAAGTAGCAACAGTTATGAAGCTTGCCAGTTCTAAGGATGGAATGAAGTAGAGCATGTTAGTTTCTGTAAGTCAGAGGCGGGAGGAAATCCCAGGTCTTTTTATTCATTGCGAGTCACTTGTGCGGTCTGGTCCTCACCTCCTGCCCCGTGAGTCAGACTTGGGAAGGTTAATGTGTCCCGTTTTATGCTTTCACCTGTGGCCCAGGATGACCAGACACCACTTCACTGTGCTGCTCGCATTGGCCACACGAGCATGGTGAAGCTCCTGCTGGAGAATGGCGCCAGCCCCAACCTGGCTACCACTGCTGGCCACACACCTCTGCACACAGCAGCCCGTGAGGGTCACGTGGACACAGCCCTGGCCCTGCTGGAGAAGGAGGCATCCCAAGCCTGCATGACCAAGGTACAGCATACAGCCACTGTTCTGAGTCTTAGAAAGCTACAGACCAGCAGGGTTTAGTGGCTCACCTGTGACTGAGGTGTGGGGAAAGCTGAGACAGGAGAATTACTTCAGCCTGTGAGCTTGATTGTCTACCTGGAAAACATAGCAAGACCGGGTCTCAAAAAACAAAGCCAGAAACAAAACAAAACAAACCCCGTGTATTTTTAAAGAAACAATAGGCTGAGGAGATCCCCATATAACCTTCTTTGTGGTCATGGGACACTGTAGGCCCATTGTGCCATCTGCAGAAAGGGCACAGTCAGTCTCTGCTTTGACCAGGCTTCTGTCTGTCCTGCAACAGTTAAGGTGCTAGACATTAGCTGTAGTCCAATCAGTCAGGTTCCTGGCATCCAGGAAGGCTCAAAGGGCTCAGGGGCTGGGAAGCATCCGGCTAGAGTAGGGCTTGTCTGGCCTGTGCACTCTCCTGAGCTACAAATGATAACTAAATGGGCAAGAGCTGGTGGACACACCTGTAGTCCCAATACTTCAGAGAATGGAACAAGGGAATCTGGAGTTCAAGGCGTGCCTGGGCCACTTGTTAAGCCTGTCCCAAAGGAACAATAACAAAATAAACAAAACAGCCCCCTGCCTCAACAACCATTTGACAATATCAGAAGCAGCTTTCTCTTGTTTCTCCTATTAGAGTTGTCCAGGTGGTAGTGAGGAGACTTGGAGTCCTTTGCAGGGATCAAAAGCCTCAGGTCTTTCTGTCCCATTGGCATTCCCATGCTGGTTAGGGTAGGAAGAGTCCTGACCATGCCTTCCCTGGTCCTGATGGCCTGTGTTTCTCCTCAGAAAGGATTTACCCCTCTCCACGTGGCTGCTAAGTATGGGAAGGTGCGGTTGGCAGAGCTTCTGCTAGAACACGACGCCCATCCCAATGCGGCCGGAAAGGTAAACTCTCCTCTCCTCTGGGGTTAGAGGAGGTAGGACATAATTCCCCCACTAGGAATCACCTCTCTCACTTGGACAGACTTCCATTAAGAATGGTCTTTAGATAAAGCAATCCTGACAAACACCTGTTCATTAGAAGGACCAGGTACCTTCTCTAAACAAGTATGATGATCCCATGGCCCATATCCCCCATGGGAGGGGTGAAGAAATGGTCCCAGATCCTGCTTGAGCTGTCTGTCAATGGCTCTCCTTCAAGACTGGCTTTAGGAAGATCCTTTTTGTTTTTCTTAATTACTTTTTTATGATATTGACCAGTGTGTATACTAGGCAACCTCTCTACCATCGAGCTGCATCCCCAGCCTTAAATTAAAGAGATTGGCTTTCACTTTTGTTGTGATGAAATGAAACCTGGGGTTTGAACGTGCTGGCAAGTGTTTGATCTCTGAACTATAACCGCCCCCCACCCCGGGCTGGTTTGGGGTGGGTTCTTCCTGTGAAAGCTGTGTTGTGGATTGAAGAGTGGATCTTGGCTGACTACACGGTTCCTCACAGATGTGAAGCTGTTTCTCTCCTTTGTCACTCTGCAGAATGGCTTGACTCCCCTGCATGTGGCCGTCCATCACAACAACTTGGACATTGTCAAGCTTCTCCTTCCCCGAGGCGGCTCTCCGCACAGCCCTGCCTGGGTAAGACCCCTACCTGCTTCTGTCTGAAGAGGTGGTTCTCAACCTTCCTAATGTTGTGACCCTTTAATGCATGTTGTGTGTCATGGTGTGCTGTGTGTTCTTCGTGTTGTGGTCACCCCTAACCGTAAGAATATTTGTGTTGCTGTTTTGATAACTGTAATTTTGCTAGCGTTATGAATTGTACTTTGAATATCTGATATGCAGCATGTCTGATATGCTACCCCTGTGAAAGAGTCATTTGACCCCCCTCACAGTGGTAACAACCCACGAGGCAGCCTCAGAGGCTTTGTGTTTGACTCTGTAAACTCAGACACATCAACACACCTTCACAAAGACCAACTGCAGGATTAATGCTGCTCTCTGAGGGCTCATCGTAGACGGGACGTGGGTTATAGTCTCCTGACAGACAGTCCCTTCCAAAGGTGGAAATCGATTTACACCCCACATGTCTTCACCTTCATCAGCTACAAGTCAGCCATGTTTTGTAAGCTGATGCTCAGAGGCCTAGTGTGAGTCTTCCAGAGCCACACGCCTTGTTCTCAGAGATTTCACTCCATGGGTTTGGGTTCCACTGGGCGTCTCATCCTGTTCTCTGTGTGTGCTGGTGCTGGGTACAGTGGCCTGGGGGATATCCAGGTTCCCACAAGCTCTCTGGATCTTGAGGCAAAGTCTCTTCTCAGTGTGAGGGTTACTCTGTTTTAGTTTGATTTTTGAAAAGAGACATTGTGATGGAGAGAAACCCCTACATGTTCTGCATTGACCGCATATTTGGCTTCTGAAATGTGCTGCCAAATACAGATCCCCATGACCCTTGCGGGACTAGGGAAAGGGGATCTACCCCTGGGGCAAAGTGGGGTTTACATCTGTGAGAGGCAGGAGAATACTGTGAGACAGGGCCAGCATAGAAGAGACATCCATTTCTTCTGACAGGACAGCCTGAGAATCACTTAGAGTTTCTGTGATGCCCACCTATGAGAGACTCATCCGGTCTCATCCGGTCTCATCCGGTCTCATCCGGTGGGTCACTGTGCGTGTCCGGGGACACCTGCCTTAGCAGTGGAGAGGAGACCATGTATGGCTTCAGCGTGTTTTCCCTGCTCAGGACAATGCTCACCTTGGTTCACAGCATCTTCTGCACGTACCGCATGCCTCAGGAAGCTCTGTCCCTATTCCTCCCTCCTGTGGTAGCGAGCCCTACGTCACTGTGCAGAGGCAGCACACAGCCAGCTAAGATGTTGACTTACTCCTGCTTCTAAAAATATAAAGCCAGACTCCCCTCCTTCTCTTCCTCCTCCCCCCCATCCACACTTATATAAAAGGAGCTGAAGCCAGGTTCATGATATTTAAAGAGAGCGAAAGGCAGCTCAAAGCCTGCACAGATGGGGTTTGTTTCCATGGCAAAAAATAGTTTCCAAAGTAGTCTGGCAATTTTGTAGAATTTCACAGCAAATCCCTTTGCACCCAAACCAAACTCTCCCCTTCTGGATCTGATGCTCACAGACTCCCTCCCATGTGCATCCCTTCCCTGAGCTTATTTCCTTGGGGGAAAGGAGCCTTTTCCTGGCATATCTCCCTGTCTGACCTCTCCCTGGCTCCCTAGCCTAGTTGCCATTTCTCCTTATCACCCACAGAAGATTGTTATGCCTTTAATCATAGTTTGGGGGACACTGGTGGGTTTGTTCATGCTCTGAGATGGTCAATGACTCAAGTATTCCAGTTTATTCCAGTTTAACCCAAGGTGACCTGGAAGATTTTTGCCGTCTCCAGGGCAAGCTTGCCCCCGACACATCATTTCCTGTTCATGTCAGTGTGTTAGGTACTCACAGCAGCATAAGTGGCCTGAGAATTCTGCTAGAACATCCATGGGTGTACTGTAAATTTCTCCAGTGACTGTACCTTGGGCATAGAAAAAAGAAAAAAAGAAAAAAGCCCCAATAAGTCTCTCCCTTGCTTCAGTATGACATCTCAACCAGAAATATCAGCTGACCCTCAGTAAGACAGTGGGTAGCAAGTGAAAGTCCAGGGATGGTTGGAGAACCACTGTCCGATGTGGGGAAGCACATGTCTGGAGACAGTTGCATGCAGTAGCTCCCTGTTAAGTAGGCTGCATGGGCATAGGTCCAGGAGGTCATGGGTCTTACCCCCCTGAAAGTCCCCTGGCTTGGCAGTCCAAGGCCTGACTATGCAAAGGGTGGTTCATAGACCAGCACCTCAGTATTATCTGGGAGCTGGTAAGGAACTTAGCCAATCTAGACCTTCTCTGCCCTGCAAAAGGTCTCAAGTACTATGCACACGCATCACAGTTCTAAAAGCCAAGTGGACCTCCAGGTTTGCCGTGTAATATTGGGCAAAGCACATTACCTCTCTCTCAGAGAATAGCTCCATCACAAAATAGGATAGCAATACAGACACCTGCCTCAGTTGCTGTAAACGATTGGGGTGATGCCCCAATAAGATCATAGAAACCGTTTGCGATGGGGTGACCAGCTGACCCACCTGTAGCCTGTCTGCTATAGGATGAGGAGGTTTACTCACATGAGAAGCCCAACCACTGAGAAATACATAAAATTTAAAGCTGGGAGTGGTGGTGTGTCCAGCACTTAAGAGTCTGAGGCAAGAGGACTAGCTCAGGTCTGAAGCCTTCCTGGATCATATTGTAATTCCTAGGCAGCTTGGAATACACATCAAGATCCTAATAATACAGGACGACATAGTTAACTGATTAGAGCAACGGTTGCCACCCTGTCTTATCCGGCAATGTGTCACCACACACAACTGTCCTGCTCTCCTGCCTTACTCTCTTGGAAAGCACTTCAGCACTTCCTTGCAAGTTCATAATTACAGCTGATCCACCAGAAATTTTGAGAAACAAACGAGGCAGGTGCTTCCTCTACTTTTAGCAAATATTTAGAAATATGTAAGGAAGTCTAGGTGATGGGATACTGTCCTGGGCTGCAGCTGGCTTAGGTAAAGCTGACTAGCTCGCCTCGTGTCCTTGAGTCCCCTGCCAGCCGACCCAAGAGTGACACTGTGCCCGATGACATCAAGATTTCTTTTAGAGAGTTATCAACTCTTCCACAAGACTCTCCGAGCAAGCTCCGTCTGATGTTTCAGCTGTGGGTCAGCTGCTGGGTGGAGCCTCTCCGAGGACAGCCATGCTAGGCTCCTGTGTGCAAGCATGATGAAGCATCATGGTTGGTGTCAGGGATTGGTTCTTGCTCATAGGATGGATCTCATTGGGCTAGTCACTGGTTGACTCTGTCTCCCTCAATCTCTGCTTCAACTCTGTCCCTGTACTTCTTGTGGGGAGGACAAATTTGGGGTTGAAGGATTTGTGCGTGGGTTGCTGTCCTTATCCCTCTACTGGGAGTCCTGCCTGGCCACAGGAGGGGCCACTTCAGGCTTCTTATTCCTCACTGATAGGAGTCTCAGCTAGAGACACCCTCATAGACTCCCTTGGAGCCTTCTCACTCCAGTCTCTGGAGATCAAACACACACACACACACACACACACACACACACACACAAACACACACACACACACTCACACTCACACACACACACACACACACTCACACACACACACTCACACTCACACACACACTCACACACACACACACACACACACTCACACTCACACACACACACACACACACACACACACACACACACACACACAAACACACCTGCCAATTTCTGTTCACTCTTCTGGACCTCTCTTCCCAGCACTTCACTCATTCTCCATTGTGGGAAGGATTGAGGGACCCAGATGGGATAAGAACTCCATAAGGAAGCCCCTAGACCCTTGGGGGCTCCCACAGACTGAACCACCAACCAAAGAGTGTACATGGGCTGGACCTAGATCCCCCCATATATGTAGCAGATGTGCAACTTGACTTTTTTGTGGGTCCCCCAACAACTGGAGAAGGGCTGTTTCTGATTCTGTCGCCTATTTGAGGATCTTGTTTCCCTAACCGAGCTGCCTTATCTGGCCTCAGTGGGAAAAGACATGCCTAATCCTGCAGTGACTTGATGTGCCAGGGTGAATTGGTACCCAGGAGGACCTCCCCCTCTCAGAGGAGAAGGAGAGGGTGCATGGGGAAGGAGCTGTGAGGGGGGACTCGGAGTCTATGATCAAATGTAAAGTAAATGAATACATAAATTAATGGGAAAATGAAAGTTTTAAGAAAAAGAACAGCAGGGCTGGGCAGTGGTGGCACATGCCTTTAATCCCAGCCCTTGGGAGGCAGTGACAGACAGATCTCTGAGATTGGGGCCTACCTGATCTACAGAGTGAGCTCCCGGACATCCAGGGCTACACGGAGAAACCCTGTCTGTAAAAACATAAAAGTAAGAGAACAGAGAAGAGAAATAGATCCGTCAAAGGGAATGTTGGCTTCTCCTCTTAGGTTTTCGAGTCAGGGTCTCACTGCGTGGCCCTGGCTGGCTTCGGGTTCACCCTGCCTCAGGCTTCAGAACACTGCCTGGGACTCCAGATGTGTGTCATTATATGTGCTTTGCCATTTCTTTTGCTTACGAAACATTTAAGGGCTTTGAGTCCTTGCTGCCGGGAGGGAGAGACAGGAAACTTTAACTCTTACCTACCTTGCCTTCAAGCTGGGATCTGAATCTCTCTGGGTAACAAGGCTTCCTTCCCAGCAGTTCATCTGATGAAAGTGAACAGGCATCTGCCAGCCCTGGAGCCTGCAGGCCTGGTTCCAGATGCGGCGGCTGGTCTCTTTGTTCATCCATTTAACACGCTCTCCATGATGACAACCGCCTTGCTCAGAGGCTGAGCCAGGCCCCGCCCTCCCTTGTCCTCTCCTGCCATTACCTAAGCTGTGGGGTCCCTGAGCTCAAGTACTTCTTCCTTCTGCTTCAGAATGGCTACACTCCTTTGCACATCGCAGCCAAGCAGAACCAGACAGAGGTGGCCCGCAGTCTGCTGCAGTATGGAGGGTCAGCGAACGCAGAGTCTGTACAAGGAGTGACCCCGCTTCACCTGGCTGCCCAAGAGGGCCACACGGAAATGGTCGCCCTTCTCCTATCCAAGCAAGCCAATGGCAACCTGGGGAACAAGGTAAGGCCTTCTGAGTCTGCCCTATAGCTTCAGTGTAGGTGTGGGCGTCTACACCAAGCACATACTTACCAGTGCTCTGCTTCTGCATGAGGCGTGGGTGAGCTCCTAATAACAGCCCTATGTAAGTTCTGCCCCTGTGTTATACTGAATCCACAGCTGGCGTGAAAGGCTGTGAGACCTTTTGTAGCCTTACTGTGTCATGGTGCCTTTCTGTACTCCTTTGAGGAGCTACAAGAAGACCACCATGGAAACCCAGAGTCTGTCTGCCCCAGTATAGGGCGGCATCTGTACGCAGGAGTTCTTTGCATGATTTGGTACTGAATCTCCATTTTCTGTGGTGGAAGATGCATTTTCCTGGGTGTTATCCATCCTCTCTGGTTCTTACAAGTTTCCCATGTGAAAAGCCAGGCCTGGTGGCACTTGTTTCTAGCCGCAGTGTTGCCACTGACACAGAGACAGGAGGAACACTGAAGCTCACTGACCGGCTAGGAGAAAGCAGTTTATTTGACTGTGTCTCAAAGATGAAATGCATGGTTCCTGAAGACAGACCTCTGACCCCTTGGACGAGCGCAGGGACATGTCCGTCTGCACACAGACCCAAAGCAGTTCTCCGTGCCCCACGATGTCATTAGGAACATATTCCTATGTTTCTTTAGCAGAACATAGTTTTTGTTTCCCTTAGGCCACGGGCCTTAGGTGTTAACAAAAAGTGGTTGTTCTCTCCTACAATGTGTGTGCCATAATTGAACCAGCGTATCGGGTAGGTCCAATCACTGTAAATCACGGAGTTTGTAGTTTGGTTGGCGTTGACCTCTCTCTCCTCTGGAAGCGTGCAGAGTGCCTTCCAGTCCCATGAATACCAACCAGTGGAGGTCAAAGCTCTAGTCAGGCATCAGCTTGTCTTCATGTTCAATGACATACGTGATGCTGCCTTGACCAATAGGGCCTCACCAATAGTTTGCAGAGTGAAACCAATAGCTTTGGGAACAGCCTGGGTTGTTGAAGGATTTTTGTAGAGCCCCTTTGGCGGACAGCTCGACTAGATGTAACCCATTCACAGGGGGTTTCATGGGTGGTCAAAGGTGTCTGTCCACCTGGCGCTTTGTCTCCTCCATTATTTGGTGACTTCATTTAGATTTCTTTCGCATGTGTATAAATCTTAAGAGGCTGTTAGTACGGCAGGTTTTCATAGAACCAACCCTCCGAGTAGCCCTTGGTGTTAGTGTCTCCCCGAATTTCCTCCCTTACCTCACTCTCCCCACCCCTCTATTTAATCCTACCATCGCGTCTCCCCACTGTCTCTCCATAACTATTCCTTCTATTTCCCCTTCCTTGGGAAAACCTCCCTCCTCCCCTTACCCTCTATTTCGATTACTCTCTATGTAGATTAGCCTGTACATGTGACCTCCATTGTGTTGTGGATTGAAGGAGGCAGGGCTATCAAAGGATTAAAAGCTAACAGGCACACATAAGAGAATACATATCATATTTGTCATTTGGGATCTGGGTTACTCCATTCCGGATCTTTTTTTTTTTTTTCTAACTTTATCCATTTACCTGTGAATTGCATGATTTAATTCTTTAACAGCTGCATAATAAATATTCTGTTGTATAAATGGATCCCATTTCCATTGCCTGCTCATGTCTTTGGACATCTAGGCTGTTCCCAGTTTCTGGGTATTGAGAGAAGCAGCAATGGGCATAGTTGGGCAAGTTCTCCTGTAGTAGGATGAAGGTATATTCTCAAGAGGGGTATAGCTGGATTTTGAGGTAAATCTACTCTCAGCTTCCTGGGGGAACCACTGAATTCCACAGTGGTTGTACATGTTTACACTCCCAGCAGCAATGGATGAGTGTGCCCCTTACACATCCTCACCAGCATAACCTGCCATTTGTTTTATTGATCTTGGCTGTTCTGGTGTGCAGTTTTGATTTATATTTCTCTGATGGACCCTAACCCTAGTGTCTCTTAGACCTTTGTGTTTCGTCCTTGTGAACTCTGTTCAGCTCTGTGCCCCCATTTTAATGGGGTTGTTCATCTTCTCGATGTTAAGTGTTTTTTAAACTCTTTAGATATTTTAAATATTAACCATCTATTATATGTGGGTGTATTATTACTTAATGCCTTTCCCCCATTTTGTGGCCTTCGAATTCTTGGAGGTCAAACACACCCACAAAAACACAAGAAATAAATAATTCCAGACCAGCAAGCATATCAAAAGAACATGTTGGGAATCCATACTGTAGCAACAAGATGAAAGGAATTGATAAGTACTGCCCATTGATAACCCACAGTATTCGTGATCTCAATTCACCAATAAGAAACAAAAAAACTAACAGATTAGAAAACAGGACTCAGACCTTGGTCAATCTGAAGAAGTATAAAAGAAAGAAGAGTCTACTGACAGGGAACCAGGGTTGAGATTCAGCACAGGTAATAAAGCAAACTTTCCCAACAGTTTTTGTACAAGTTCCCACATAGCAATCCACACCTTGACATATCAGTATCTGTCTCAGTCAGGGTTTCTATTTCTGCACAAACACCATGACCAAGAACTAGCTGGGCTTATTCAGCTCACACTTCCACATTGCTGTTCATCACCAAAGGAAGTCAGGACTGGAACTCAAGCAGGTCAGGAAGCAGGAGCTGATGCAGAGGCCATGGGGAGTGTTACTTACTGGCTTGCTTCCCCTGACTTGCTCAGCCTGCTTTCTTATAGAACCCAAGACTGCCAGCCCAGGGATGGAACCACCCACAATGGGTCCTCTCACCCTTGATCACTAGCTGAGAAAATGCCTTACAGCTGGATCTCATGGAGGCATTTTCTCAAGGGAAGCTCCTTTCTCTGTGATAACTCCAGCTTGTGTCAAGTTGACACACAGAACCAGCCAGCCTGTATGCTATCTTCATGAGAAATGTGATGAGAAGTCCAAGAATGTAGCCCTTTTACTCCCAGAGTGGCCCACCCCTCCGTACAGTGCCGTGGGCTGTGGGGGAGTGGTAAGAGTGGTACTGATGCATGCTTTCAGAAGTTCAGTGTGGTTCCATGTGGGTGGTGCTATCCCGGATGCTCCCTGCTCTGCCCTTGAGAAAAGTGAGCGGTAGCCTGTATCACCTAGAATAAGAAACCGAGGCACCTGTGTTTACTATGGAAATAACAATTGCGACGATCGAAAGTCTTCATTTAGCTGATCTGTTGTCTGTAGGCCAACCTCCAGCTAGTGCTTATTTCCTAAAGCTTTATTGGAACCCAGCCGCGCCCAGTGGTTAGAACCCCCTTATTACCAGCAAGGGTTGGCAAAGACACAGTCCTCATATTCTGGCCTCATATTCATGGCAGTCTGGCCCTGAACAGAAGCTGCCTGGTCCTTCCCTTAAGTTAGTCACCTGACATGCAGGAGGCCCAGGCTAGAAAAGTTTTTGCCGAACAACCAGGCAGACAGCTAGTTGGGGCTGCATAGACTTGGGGAATTCGGGCCTCACAGCTCCGTCGCTGCAGACTGAAATTCTTCCCTGGCTCAAAGCTGATGCACAACTGTTTCTTTTCTTCTTCTTCTTTTAGAGTGGACTCACTCCTCTCCACCTGGTAGCACAAGAAGGCCACGTCCCTGTGGCAGATGTGCTGATTAAACATGGTGTCACAGTGGATGCTACCACCCGGGTAAGGCAGACAACCCCATGCCTGTGTGTGTCTGTGATGGCTGGCTCCCTCCATTGGCCACATTCTCCATCACAATCCACACAAGTGTACCACCCCAACACCACAGAGGCACACCCTCACGCCTTGAAACTGTCTCCTTCCCGGAGACAAAAACCCTTGAGGACCAACACTCCTCTGTCTCTTCCTGAGTCTAGAGACACTGGCACTTAGGGTCACTATAACTGGGAATATTTTAGTCTGCGAGGTCTTTGAGTCCATCATAAGAAATCGGAAGGGTGCTTCCTCGTGATGTTAAGTCTGGTCTCACGTGTGTAGTAAGCATGTGGGGGACACCAGGATTTCTCAGAGTTGCTTGGAAGTACAGCCCCTTTTATGCCCGGATTGCGTTGAATGGAGCTTGACTTTCTCTCAAGCTTGCTGTGGCAAAGAGCCCGGTGCTGTGGTGTGAGGGTGGGTGTGGCGTATGGTGCCCTGAAGTAAGTAGTCACAAAATGAGACATGCTGAATAAGAAGCTGTCACTCCGGGGGGGGGGGGGGGGGGACAGAGCACCCCCAGCTGGTGGAATAAGGAACTCAAGATAGAGTTTGCCTAGCCCTGTGCGAGGCCCTCAGTTCCATCCCCAGTGCTGAAAAAGAAAAAGCACCCCAAAAGAAGGAACAGAGTTACACCACCAGCAGCAGCATGCACACACATACGCACCCCAGTTCTGGAGACACACTACTACAACGTTGTACTAAAGACACCCCAAGAACTGCCTACAGCTTCAGCCAAGATAAAGCCCACGGGTGTCCTGGACCTAGTTCAGTCTTTTAGGGTCCTTCCCCAAAGGACCCTGTTCTAGAGGTTAGAGATGCCTCATAGATTATGAAGCCATCATCCCAGGACACAAAGGTCTGACCCACAGGGTCTGTGTTAAGAAGGTCTCTGGGCTCTTCAGCTGGCTCTCTAGGGACATGTGTGACCATTTTGACATGACACCACAGTAATTAATGGGAGCTGGAACAGAGTTTGAACATGGAGGATGTAGAGCTGGCATATGAGAGACCTGGATTCATCCCTACCAAAAAGAAATGAAAACCACAGTCACACCGATAACCGTGGCTCATCACCTTGATCACGGTCAGTCCCTACAAACTCAGGCAGCACCGGAGTGCCTACAGTGAGGCCCCGCCCCTCTCGTAGACCGAGTCTGCTGTTGGTGAATATTGGCACGGCAGTGTGTGCACGGCTGTCTGTCCTTCCAGCGCTCCTCTGAGCACAGGCCAGCTTGTTACACACGCCCTCTAAAAAGAATGGCTCACTCCAGTCTCCGAGTGCTTCTCCAAGAGCTGCCGCAGACACTGGTCCCCTCTCTCTCAGCCTCTAGTCAGCAGTCCTTGCTCATCTCCCAGACTAGCAGCTTCCCACCTAGCCCCCTCTTCCAGGTTCATGTCAGCCTAAGCAGCATCAGCGCCGTGTCTCGAGGTAGCCTTCGCCCTACCCCACGGCTTCCATTCCTCCCTCAGACGGTTGCTTCTGTAAGGATTCCGTTTAAGCATGGCTCTGACGGAACCTTGCCACCTACACTCATGTCTTGCCTTTCAGATGGGTTACACCCCACTCCATGTGGCCAGTCACTATGGAAACATCAAGCTGGTGAAGTTTTTGCTACAGCACCAGGCAGATGTCAACGCCAAGACTAAGGTACATGGGCACCTTACATCCAGCTCCTGGGCTGACAGCTCCTGGGCACTCACTTGGGAAGCAGCCAGAGCTGCTCGAGGCCCTGCCTTAGTCCTGAGCTTTGAACCTAAAGAAGGAAACGGGGTGGGGGTAGTGGATGGAGTTTGCATGCAGTACTTCCTGCCACAGTTAACTGACCCTGCCAAATGTCTGCCTCACCTCGTAGCTAGGATACAGCCCCTTGCACCAGGCAGCTCAGCAAGGACACACTGACATCGTGACATTGCTCCTGAAGAATGGTGCTTCTCCGAATGAGGTCAGCTCGGTGAGTACCCACCTGGTCCTATCTCAGACCGCTCAGGGCGCATCTCTAACCACATAGGTTGCTGACAGCCTGCAGTCAGCTGTAGCTGCGTTGCTTGCACCTGTTTCTGCGGACATCCCCTCTGGTGTGTTTGAAGCTACCTTCAGTATGACATGAGTAGGCAAATCTAAGTGTTTTGGACCTCAAGGACACCCCTAGCAGCCTTAGTGGTTCGGGATGAATCTCCTGTTCTCACTGTGGGGATTACCTGCAAGGCTGTTCCCAACTTGGAAAGCTGTGGATGTGTTTGCTGAGGGTTTGCACAGGGCTGAAGCAATGTGGAGCCCAGGGACGCTCTGCAAGCAGAGAAAAACTTCACAGAGAAAAAAGCTTCAGCACCGTGCAATTTTCACTGAACTGTGCTGACAGCTGACTCCTGGGGTTTTTCCACTGGCTCCTCCTGCAGTGCTTGCCCTCGGGGGAGGGGGCATTCCGTCCTCTTGTCAAAGCCACATACTCAACACCTGAGAGCTTACAGTCTGTTCTAGTCTCCTTCCTGCCCTGTCCCATCTTTGTGGCCCCAAGGATCACACACTTGTACACATACATCATCTTGGCTCCAAGGCCCAGACTGTCCTTGTGTGCTCTTCTGAAGAATCCAAAAGGGAACCCAGTCTGTGCTCAGGACACAAGACTCGCCTCTCTGACTCCCTGTCTGTCTCTCCTTTGTCCTAGAACGGAACCACACCTCTGGCAATAGCCAAACGTTTGGGCTATATCTCCGTAACAGACGTGCTCAAGGTGGTCACAGATGAAACCAGTGTGGTGGTATGTCTCCACCCCCTTCCCCGGCTGCAGCCATGGGCCCCAAGGGTTACTGTCCAAAGCCAATGCCTCCCACCTGGTAGGCACTGTCTAGCTACAGGTGGGGCATACTGCCACCTAGTGACCAAAAAATTGAATGGGCTTGCAGAAAGGATGGGGGGGGGGGGGAGTCTGGACACGAGCTTCCAGATCAAATGCCTCCTAGGCCTGGCTTTCTTGGCCATCACCTTTCCTGGCTGCTCGTTTGGAGCAATAGCTGGACTGAAGCAAGTGTTCCCTGCCCCTTATGGGTCCCAGCCTCCCACCCTTTCTCTTTGCAGTTAGTCAGTGACAAACACCGGATGAGCTACCCTGAGACAGTGGATGAGATCCTGGATGTGTCTGAAGATGAAGGTAAAAATGTTTGTGGGTGAACTCAGCTTCCATCCTCTCAGGCATCCCTCAGAGTCTCTGGAAACCCTGAACATTCAAGTGTACATTGTAGCTAGGAGATTGGCTTCTCGAAAACACTGACTATGAGCAAAACAAATCCTTTCAGATGATCTTAGGTGATGTAAAATTAAGTCTTCATATGCAAGTTAGTTGGCATTCTTGATGCAGTTGCATTTGATCCGGGATGAGTCTAGCCAAGGCAGGTTTAAGAGCTGGCAGCAGCTGCGGCAACATCTGGCTGCTGTTCTCCTTGAGCCTCAGTAAATGGTAAGGCGGGCTGTTCGGACTGAAAATACGTGTCGATTGGCTGCCCTTCTCACGGTGTGGTTGGGCAGAAAGTCTGGAGTCTTCTCCATTACCACGGAGTGATTAAGGTTTCAACTTGGTGATCTTCAGAGTATCTTTCACCTTCTTTCTTCCCCCAAGTAAGCCTCAGGTGGAGGGAATGCAGGATAGAGAGATGGGCTTGTCCCGAGGCCTCTCCCGTCTGGAATTTAGTGGTTGTGTGACGGTCAGCTAGACAGTTCTAAACGTCCACTTCTTAAAAACGTGCCTCTCGCTTTACTGGGTCTGATGCTGTCATTCCTTCAACTTGGCTCTTCTTTGCCTTCCAGGAACTGCTCACATATCTATAATGGGTATGAAATGCTTTCTGTTCCCTGTGGTCTTTCTCACCAGAGCACATCCCACCATAAGCACACGAGTCCTCACTAACCCATGCCTGCTTTTCATCTTCCGCGGCCCTGTGCCGGGCCCGGAGCTGACTAAACAGGACGCATACCATGAATCCGCCTCTGTGTCTGTGTCTGTGCTCATCCTGCATGAATAGTTCTGACTCCATCAGTGTGGGCTCCAGGTCACAGGGCCAGGGCTCCCGAGGCAGTGTGAAAGTCGTGACCCTAGTCAGGCCAAGAAGGGATGGAAGGGGTGTGCAGGTCGCTGTATAGGTGCATATGGACGTTGCCATATAGGATGGGGGATTCTCCAGGTATAGAAATAGTAATGGAAATAATGCTTCAGCCTTGGGTGAGCAGGTCTGAGCCCTGTGCTGTGTTCCCCTTTGTAATGGCAGATTAGAAAGATCTATAACCTAGGCAGGGTGTGCTAATGCATGCTTCTGATCCCAGAATTCAGGAAATAGGAACAGGTAGATCCTCGAGTTCAAAGCTAGCCTGGTCTACAATGCGAGTTCCAGAGTGGGAGAGGGGAGAATTATCTGTAACTGTGACTCCCTGTGTGGAACCATTTTACACTCTGAAGGAGCTATTGTGTAAGGGCAAACTCATCAAACAAACAAACAAAAACCCTCTTTCTGGCTTTGTTGTTTTCCCTCCTACAAAACTTTGGAAAATAGAGGGACCAGGAACTGGCCGCCCTGGGTTGTAGGGTTGGAAGAACGGGGGACTTGGGTGAACAGACCCTTAGGACACCAGAAACCAAAAGTGTCCTCCACTTTTAAGGGAATATTGAGAGGTGGACCGGGTAAAGGTGCTTGTTAAGATCTCTTGCCTCCAGCCTGCCCCTCACTCAAGCTCCTGGGTTTCAGGTGACGAACTTGTCGGCTCAAAGGCTGAAAGGCGGGACTCCCGGGATGTGGGTGAGGAGAAAGAGCTGTTGGATTTTGTGCCGAAGCTAGACCAAGTGTAAGATGGGCTCAGTGGGGGTGGGAGGGTGCTGGGGATGGCCAGGTGCAGCTCTGGGATGGAGTAGAAATGTAGGTGAAAGCCAGGCCCCGGGGTTCATTGGGGATGGAGGGACTTAGACAAGAGCCTGTGTGTGCCTAGGGAGGGAGAAGCACATGTGCGGGGGGACATGGGTCAGCTTGTAGATAAGGGAGTCATTTTGCCACCTGAGGTGATGTGGGGGTGAATGGGCCAGGTCATTGCAGGTGTACCAAGGCCTGTCACTTAGGTGTCTCAGGAATGATGTCAGCGTCTGCTTCAAATGTTCTGCTCCTTGATTGTCTGATGTCCCTGCTTCACAGGGTGGAATCTCCAGCCATCCCAAGGATCCCTTGTGTCACACCTGAGACTGTTGTGATCCGATCTGAAGATCAGGAACAAGTAAGGAGAGCCTTGTCCCCTCCCGCTGCAGGGGATGAGGACATTCCATGATCATGCTTGTATGACTCGGGGACAGTAGGAGTTAAAGTATAAAAGTTCACAACGTGTACAGGGCACATTAAGACCCGTGATTCTGTGCGTTCCCTAGAACTCAGTGCCGTTGGCGTATCCACTCTGAGATCTGGGAGCCTCAGGGCTCTCAGGGTAAGAGAAACACTACCATAGCATGCAGTGGTGTAGCAGTGGTGTAGGAAGACACTCAGGCCTTGCAGTTGTGGGACCAGAAAGAAAGCCTTCCTCGTGTAGTGCGGCTTGTGCAGTATGGTCCTACATGTCAGCTTTCTCTCTCTCGAAGGGATGGCTGTGCCTTTCCTCATCTTCCCCAGAAACCCCGAACACTGACAGGGGGAGCTCTGCTCTCAGCAGAACTTGTGTTCATGACAGAAGTCTGGTTTGCACCTTGCTAACATTCCACTTGAGTTTGTCCAGGTTAGAGATAGTAGATTAGTGGATGAGAATGAGTCCATACAGATTACTCCTCTGATAAAGATTAGGCCATTGGCACTTTCTCCAGAGCAAAAACATTTCCTAGGAGAGGAGAGGGTTTGTGTGGTGTTGAAGGTTGGCCATATCTGCCCTAAGATCTGACGAGGTGGGCTGAATCCTCTCCCTGACTCCACAAAGGGATATGAGTCCTAAAGCAGTAACCAAAGATCTGGGTCTGAAAATATGGTAGGTTATGAGTACAGTACAGCACTAGTGTTGCTTCCATCTGAGAGATGAGCAGATGGGTCCCTGCTCCTGCAGTGACATTATCCCTGGATGCTGTCAAAGCAGGATGAACAAGCCCAAGAGGACTAGACAGTAACCATCCCAATCTCCTCATTCTCCCCTGCTCCCCACCCCTGGAGAGAACCCGGCAGTTTTTATACGCTAAGGAGAGCCCAACATCCCTTTCCAACACTTTGCTTAAGTCATAAACTCTGTCCATCAGAGGTATATGCTGCATTTCTACTAAGTGCCCATCCTGGGCTCCAGATAATGGGTTGGGTTCAGTCGTCTCCTGTGAGCTGTGAGCTGCGCCCTTTGAGGACAGAGACACATGGGTTCTGGTGAAGCAGTGAGTAATCCTCCTGCCAGTGAGGACTAGGAAACCCCATGGAGCATGATGGGCTGGTTCACCTCACAGACCCCTCACACACACAGGCAATAGAGCAAGTAGCCGTGACGATGCAGGTTGGGAAAGGCCAGGGAACTCAGGAGAGACGGGTGGAGCAGTGAGCGAGATGTGCATCCAGCAAGGGGTGGCAGAGCAGGGAGAGACTCTGGCTGAAGGCATCAGACTGCGCCTCATGGAAGCGGCTCCTTCCATTGAGCCCCAGCATCCAGACGCGTGTTTGGATGCCCTGGAGACGTGAGATAAGAGACAGGAGGCCCATTTCTCTTCTGCAGGCATCGAAAGAGTACGATGAGGATTCACTCATTCCCAGTAGCCCAGCCACGGAGACCTCAGACAACATCAGCCCTGTGGCTAGCCCTGTCCACACAGGGTGAGTATTGAGCAGATCTGGGACCCACTTTTTATTTTTTTTCTGCCCTTGAGAAGGAAAATCAGCCCTGTCCTGATCTTCCTGTGCTCCTAGGTTTCTGGTGAGCTTCATGGTTGATGCCCGGGGAGGATCCATGAGAGGGAGTCGTCATAATGGCCTGAGGGTGGTGATCCCTCCCCGGACGTGTGCGGCGCCTACTCGCATCACCTGCCGCCTAGTTAAGCCCCAGAAGCTGAGCACGCCACCCCCACTGGCTGAGGAAGAGGGCCTAGCCAGCAGGATTATCGCACTGGGACCTACAGGGGCCCAGTTCCTTAGGTGAGAAATACCCTCATAGCGAGTATGTACAGCTGGTGTCTTCCACCAGTTTCTGCCACTTCAGTCGAGACTTCCTCCCACCCCCCGGGCCACTGCGCCTACGCAGTACCCAACATCTCATTTCTCTGCTGTGAGAAACAGGTTTGCCTGCCTCTCTCAGGTCCATGAAACAGTTCATGGCTCTAGGGGATCCCACTATTCTCAGAAGTATGAGAACATTAGAAAAGAGAATACAGGAAAAACTGGCCATCAGGGGGCCCAGGGTTTAGTTATATAAGCACCAGAGTGTTCATCTGAAGGTGTTCCTCAGAGAGGGTCCCCAAGATCCTCGAGAGGAATGACCTGCAGACTCATTTTTCTCCTGCCGGGATCCCACTGAGGTCACCGGAGCTCTGTTGTCAATCTGAAAGAGTAAGAGGGGCTTTAAGAACCTCAGGAGCCCGGGGCAGGTTTGTTCCTCCACAACCAGGGCCTATAAGCAGGACCCACTTCAATCCCCCTTGTGCCCAGGCATCTGAGCCCCTATAGATGACCCCCCCATGTCTGCTCTACCTTAGCCCTGTGATTGTGGAAATCCCCCATTTTGCCTCCCATGGCCGCGGGGACCGTGAGCTGGTGGTTCTGAGGAGTGAAAATGGCTCTGTGTGGAAGGAACACAAGAGCCGCTATGGAGAAAGCTACCTGGACCAGATCCTAAATGGCATGGATGAAGGTGAGGGGCCCTTCTTGCTATAGGAAGATGGGATCTGGGGTTGCACATTGAGGGGGTTTGTTAGCCCTGTCTAGGCTGTGGGAGGCTGAGAGGGGGTGGGAATTGTCCTTATGATCAAGTACTGGGTCCCAGGACATGTGAGTAGACGTGTGTCCCCTGACTCCTGTGGCCAAAGCCTCTGCCGCAGGGCATCTGGGTCCAGAGCCTGCTCCTTCTAGGCCACCTCTCTACCAGGCTGCTAGAGAGGGAATGTGTCCAGTATGTGAAAACCTTTGGACCAACCACAGTCATAGCTCAGCCAGAGCCTCCCAGGCTACCTCCCTGCCAAGCCCCTAGGGAGGGTATGTGTCCAGGATGTGGAGCCCCGGCGCCACAGTGGTAGCTCAGCCTGAGGCAGCTTGTGGTTCCAGAGCTGGGGAGCCTGGAGGAGCTGGAGAAGAAGCGTGTGTGCCGCATCATTACCACCGACTTCCCCCTGTACTTTGTCATCATGTCCCGGCTCTGCCAGGACTATGACACCATCGGTCCTGAAGGGGGCTCCCTGAGAAGCAAGCTGGTGCCCCTGGTTCAGGCCACGTTCCCCGAAAACGCTGTGACCAAGAAAGTGAAGCTGGCTCTGCAGGTGATGCACCCCACCCCCATTGCTTGTCCCTAGGGCTACCTGGAGGTCAGGCCCTACAGGATGTGCCCACACTTCTGTCTGGGAAATCTGCGCTGAAGAGCAACTCTGGGAGGGAGGGGCGAGCAGATGTTTACTGAAGAGCTATAGACATCCTCATGTAGCTACTGAATGTAGACAGCTGTACCACCCCCGCCCCAGAAGGATTCCACGGGAGATCTAAAATGGGACAAAGTGCTGAGGGAAACATGGAGATGGGAAGAGGGGGAAAGGCTCAGAATGACACCTAAGCCATGGGGTCAGGCTTAAGTGGACACTAACTCATCAATGCACATGGGACAGTTGAGTGGGTACGGTCAGTGAGGGTACCTGACTGGCCCTATGTGGAGAGCCTTGACTTACCTGGGGCTGAGCCTTTTGTCTTTGACATTTCACAGGCCCAGCCTGTCCCAGATGAGCTGGTAACCAAGCTCCTGGGCAACCAGGCCACATTCAGCCCCATTGTTACTGTCGAGCCGAGGCGCCGGAAGTTCCACCGTCCCATTGGGCTGCGAATCCCGCTGCCTCCCTCATGGACGGACAACCCCAGGGACAGTGGGGAGGGAGACACCACCAGCCTGCGCCTACTGTGCAGCGTCATCGGTGAGTGGTGTTCTCCACGTCTGCTTCCGTGGTAGCAGCTGGTTTGGGGGAACGCACTGGGTGGTGGAAAGATAAAGCCAGCTCTTCCTCAGGGGTGACAGAGAAATGACCTCCATCAAAGTCTATGGCCAGAGGACAAGTCCTCAGCAAAGCATGAGGGAATAGAGTCCCCCGGTCGCAGACCAAAGGTCACCCAGATGTTCCACTCCTGTCCTGAGCACATTGGTAAACTTCATGCTTATGAATGGAAGTGTCCCCTAGTACTCTGTTTCTGCTGGTGTTCTAGGTGGGACCGACCAAGCCCAGTGGGAAGACATCACGGGAACAACCAAGCTTGTATATGCCAACGAGTGTGCCAACTTCACCACCAATGTCTCAGCCAGGTGAGACTCAGCCCTTTGCAGCCCAGCATGGTGGAGCCATCCACCTGGGAGCCATCCTCATGGCTTGGCCCACTCTCCCAGGCTGGGCTTAAGATACATTCGCTGGTAGTCCACAAGCAGAGGCAGGATGCAACCTCCTCCGCGTGGCTACACTCACCACCCACCCCATCCTTTTAGGTTTTGGCTGTCAGACTGTCCTCGTACTGCGGAGGCTGTGCACTTCGCCACTCTCTTGTACAAAGAGCTCACGGCAGTGCCCTACATGGCCAAGTTTGTCATCTTTGCCAAGATGAACGACCCTCGGGAAGGACGCCTACGTTGCTACTGCATGACGGATGACAAGGTGGACAAGACCCTGGAACAGCATGAAAACTTCGTGGAGGTGGCCCGGAGCAGGGACATAGAGGTATGGCTACCAGGTCTCCTCATAACAACCATGGAAGGTCTTTCTCGCTGCGCACAAGGAAACAGAGCCCTGGCAGCTCTCATGACTGGCTTCTGAAACATGGTGTCTAGTCCAAGCCAGAAGTCCCACCTCTGAAATTGCAGGGACCGTGAAGATATATCTCTTCAGCTCTTCTCTCGAGAGTCACCTTAGATTGTTATGGAAACATGAGAGCCACCGCAATGGCATCTTGGGGAGGTGGCAGATGGTTGGCCTAGTGACTTGTATGATAAGAGTCGGCTCTCACTGACGTCCGTGTGAATCGGGTACAGTATAAATTAACTTACAAGCCTGGAGAACCGGCTCAGCAGTTAGAAGCACTGTCTGCACTTGCAGAGGACCTGGGTTCAGTTCCCAGCATCCATATCAGACAGCTCACAACCACCTGTAACTCTAGTTTCGGAAGACCCAGTGCCCTCTTCTGGCCTCTGTGGGTACCTGCACGGATGTGTGTATGCACATGCACAAACATGCATGCACACATAATTTAAATATTTTTTTCTTACAATACCTTACTTATGAAATAGGGTTTAGCTCTCTCAGCTGTGGGCATCTTTGTCCCCGGTGTACACACTGGGAAACCAAGACTGGGAGAGAGGTGTAAAGTGCCACTCAAGCTGCGTAGGGAGTACCTGTAGGGTTTGACCCAAACTCCCTGTTTCTACCAGCAGCAACACTGGGGTGTGGTAACATCTGGGAAAGCAAGGGCTGTGTGGACAGACACTATGTAAATGGCTGGGAACTAGAATTGAACATATTACCGATACTAAGATTCCCGTGTTTACATAGGGACCCTCCGAGGTTCTGGGCTCTGGATCTTACCTGGGGGTGCTGATGTCTTAGCTATGGTTTCTCTCACTGTAATAAAACACCATCACCAAGAGCAACTTGGGAAGGGAGGGACTGGTTTCAGTTTACAGCTTACCCTTGTATCTGTTGATCATGGAAGAAAGTCAGGACAAGAACTCAAGGCAGGAATCTAGAGACAAGAAGTAAGGAAAAGCCATGGAGAAACACTGGTCACTGGCTTGCTCCTCATGTCTTACCCAGCCTGCTTTTTTATACAAACCCAGAAATTCCTTTCCCAGGAGTGGCACCCCATGGTGAGCTGGGCCCTCTCACACCAACCATCAATCAAGAAAAGGCACTGCAGAGTTGCCCGCTGGCCAGTTTGGTTGTGGGGGATGGGCTTCTTAATTGAGGTTTCCTCTGACTCTAGCTCAAGTCAAGTTGACAAAAGAACCAGCAGAGCTGACAGGAACCAAAAGTACCAGGCTAAGGCTTGGGCGTGTCTGGTTTTGCTACTGCCCCTGCACTGCTCAGCATACTTATCTATGGGCCTTGGTTTCCTCAGTGAGATATGTTCACAAGATCATCTCAGTTGACACTATTATATACATAGAAGGAATTTTTATGTGTGAGAAATATTTGTAGGCTTTGCAGTACATCTCATGAGCAAAACCCCTTCCGATAAACCTAAGAATAGCCTAGGGCTTTTTCAGAAGTCGTGCCCTGCTGTCCTAACAGGCCACCGAGTGCTGGGAACAGTTCTGCTTGGGGACGTGTGAAAGTGCTGTTCGTTACAAGTCTGCATTAAGGGAGCTCACTTATGACACGTTTCCTTAAACAAGCAGTAGGATTTCTCATACGCCCTCCTTGTGAGAAAAGGAAGGTTTAATGGGGCAGGTGTGTGTGTGTGTGTATGTGTGTGTGGGTGTGTGTGTGTGTGTGAACAGAATTGCACAGCCATTTCTACATGAGGTCAGCATGCTTTTCTTTTTCCGTAGGTTCTGGAAGGGATGCCTCTATTTGCTGAGCTCTCTGGGAACTTGGTGCCTGTCAAGAAAGCAGCCCAACAGCGAAGTTTCCATTTCCAGTCATTCCGAGAGAATCGTCTGGCCATCCCCGTGAAGGTGCTGGCCTCCTACCTTCTTTCCCTGGTCTGGGAGTCTGGGAGGCAGGAACCCCTGAGAATACCAGTTCAGAGGCATAAAGGGTCTTGCTAAAGCTCTCTGTGTGTGATTTAGGTGAGGGACAGCAGCCGTGAGCCAGGAGGGTTCTTGTCATTTCTGCGGAAGACGATGAAGTATGAGGACACACAGCACATCCTCTGTCACTTGAACATCACCATGCCTCCCTGTACCAAGGTGAGCTGCCATGGCCAACATCCCTCAGAACCTCCCTGGGGTAGACCCCAGAACACGCACATGTCCACAGGGCGTCTTTCTTCCTTCTCAAACACTAACTCTGAATTTCCAGGCTCCACAAGGCTCTTGCCCTGTTATGGACGTTTGTTTTGTGGCCAGGCAGAGAAAGCTTGCTATGGAGTGTTTGTACAGCCTGGTTATGTGATGTGAGGAGCAAATGTCTGGGTCGGGTGCTGTTAAGACTGTTCACATGGGGCCAGCCTCCCCAGAATATGGAGGACAGAGCCCCTTGCTGCTCTTGAGGCCTCTAGAGGGCACAGCCAAATGGAATGGGGACTTGCTCTAGGTCACATACTCATAAACAGAAGTTGTCAAGTCTCTTCTCAATGTATTTGCCTGTCCTGCTCCTCAAACAAGGGGACCCAGGTGTCCCCAGCCAGTGTCAAAACCCAAGTTCCCAAATTCAGCCAGGGAGTCTTGGCCAAAGCACTTTTTCTGATCCCCGATCACATGCTGTTTGGTTGGACCTGTGGAGGGACCACATCTTCAGAATGTCTCCGTGTTTCTGTCAGTGCCCCTGTGCTGTGGTTTGAATCATTTGCCTTCCATGGTCACCTAGAAGAGAAGCAAGGTCACCTTCGTATATGTGACTCAATTTCTCTTTTCCTTCTGGGGGTGAGGGTGACCCTGTTTCTCTCTCAAATGGAATTTCCAGTGCCCAGAACAGAAAGGCCCTAGAGGTAAGCCATCGGCAAGTGTCAGAAGTGAGCTACTGAATTGAAGAGAATCTAAGAAGAAAAACTGGGTTTAAATTCAAACTCTGTCTTTACTGGGTGCCCTTGTGCAAGTTACTCTCTGAGCCTCAGTCTCCTCAACCAAGGAGACAGAGTCAAAAGTGTCCCTGCTTTCTGCCTGGGAGGCTGCTTCACCAACCTCCTTCCATTCCCTCCTCTTCCCACAGTTTCTAGCTATCCGTCATAGAACACCACATCCCCTCCCTACAATATGAGAGCTTGCATCAGCTTCTCTAAGAGGGAGTACACCCAAAAATCCATTGCACCCCTTCTTTGTCTTTTGCAGGGCGGTGGAGCAGAAGACAGGAGAAGGACCCTGACACCTCTGACCCTTCGATACAGCATTCTCGGCGAGTCCCGGCTGGGTAGGACCCCCTTGCCTAGCACCTCAACGCACTTGCTCCTATATAAATACCACCGCATTTCCATAAAGGACACCTGCCAATGATTTCCTTATTAAGGACTCTGTCCTGGTACCAGTTCATCTTATTTTGTCTGCAGCAGGCAAAACCCTTCCCTTAGGTCTCTACCTGACAGTGATCTGAAGGCCCCTGTGTAACCTGAGCATCCTTCTGTAAGGGCCAAATGTCAACCTTATTCATGTTGTGACAGCCCAGGCTATTAACCGCAACCCAATGCATCTTCCCAGGTTTTACCAGTGACACAGACCGTGTTGAGATGAAGATGGCTGTCATCAGGGAGCACCTCGGCCTCAGCTGGGCAGGTGAGTTATGAAATTTGTACCTACCTGAAGCCATGGCTCTTCTTCCTGAGTGAACCATGATGAAGGGCTTCCAGCCCTTCATCATCATCCATTGTATATCTAGTCTGTGGTGGGTGTTCTATAAAAAATGCACTGGGTACCATTGGAGAGCAGTGAGCTCCCTCCATGTTTTCCCAGTTCCTGTAAACACTGTGAGCTATAATTGTCCTTACTTTATAACAAGCATACTGGAGACTCGGAAACAGCTGGGGATTTTTTGTTTGTTTTTTTTTTTTTTTTTTTTATGAACTTTACCAAGCTGAGCCTTGGCCCTGGCTGTCGGGAGCACTAGTTGAATGTAGAAAAGAATGTACAAATGCTGACC